>NC_056450.1:1794595-2094595 GCF_018296145.1 Oncorhynchus tshawytscha | reverse complement strand
TTTAATGGCATCAGACCGAGGCTCTGCATCTGTCCTCATGCTCCTAGACCTTAGTGCTGCTTTTGATACCATCGATCACCACATTATTTTGGAGAGATTGGAAACCCAAATTGGTCTACACGGACAAGTTCTGGCCTGGTTTAGATCTTATCTGTCGGAAAGATATCAGTTTGTCTCTGTGAATGGTTTGTCCTCTGACAAATCAACTGTAAATTTCGGTGTTCCTCAAGGTTCCGTTTTAGGACCACTATTGTTTTCACTCTATATTTTACCTCTTGGGGATGTCATTTGAAAACATAATGTTAACTTTCACTGCTATGCGGACGACACACTTCAATGAAACATGCTGAAGCCCCAAAATTGCCCTTGCTAGAAGCATGTGTTTCAGACATAAGGAAGTGGATTGCTGCAAACTTTCTACTTTTAAACTCAGACTAAACAGAGATGCTTGTTCTAGGTCCCAAGAAACAAAGAGATCTTCTGTTGAATCTGACAATTAATCTTAATGGTTGTACAGTCGTCTCAAATAAAACTGTGAAGGACCTCGGCGTTACTCTGGACCCTGATCTCTCTTTTGACGAACATATCAAGACTGTTTCAAGGACATCTTTTTTCCATCTACGTAACATTGCAAAAATCAGAAACTTTCTGTCCGAAAATGATGCAGAAAAATGTATCCATGCTTTTGTTACTTCTAGGTTAGAGTACTGCAATGCTCTACTTTCCGGCTACCCGGATAAAGCACTAAATAAACTTCAGTTAGTGCTAAATACGGCTGCTAGAATCCTGACTAGAACCAAAAGATTTGATCATATTACTCCAGTGCTAGCCTCCCTACACTGGCTTCCTGTCAAGGCAAGGGCTGATTTCAAGGTTTTACTGCTAACCTAGAAAGCATTACATGGGCTTGCCCCTACCTATCTTTCCGATTTGGTCCTGCCGATTTGGTCCTACCTACACGTACGCTACGGTCACAAGACGCAGGCCTCCTAATTGTCCCTAGAATTTCTAAGCAAACAGCTGGAGGCAGGGCTATCTCCTACAGAGCTCCATTTTTATGGAATGGTCTGCCTACCCATGTGAGAGACACAAACTCGGTCTCAACCTTTAAGTCTTTACTGAAGACTCATCTCTTCAGTGGGTCATATGATTGAGTGTAGTCTGGCCCAGGAGTGTGAAGGTGAACGGAAGGGCTCTGGAGCAACAAACCGCCCTTGCTGTCTCTGCCTGGCCGGTTCCCCTCTTTCCACTGGGATTCTCTGCCTCTAACCCTATTACAGGGGCTGAGTCACTGGCTTACTGGTGCTCTTTCATGCCGTCCATAGAAGGGGTGCGTCACTTGAGTGGGTTGAGTCACTGATGTGATCTTCCTGTCTGGGTTGGCGCCCCCCTTGGGTTTTGCTGTGGCGGAGATCTTTGTGGGCTATACTCTGCCTTTGTCTTCGTCTCAGGATGATAAGTTGATGGTTGAAGATATCCCTCTAGTGGTGTGAGGGCTGTGCTTTGGCAAAGTGGGTGGGGTTACATCCTTCCTGTTTGGTCCTGTCCGGGTATATCATCGGATGGGGCCACAGTGTCTCCTGACCCCTCCTGTCTCAGCCTCCAGTATCTATGCTGCAGTAGTTTATGTGTCGGGGGCTATGGTCAGTTTGTTATATCTGGAGTACTTCTCCTGTCTTATCCGGTATCCTGTGTGAATTTAAGTATGCTCTCTCTAATTCTCTCTTTCTCTCTCTCGGAGGACCTGAGCTCTAGGACCATGCCTCAAGACTACCTGGCATGATGACTCCTTGCTGTCTCCAGTCCACCTGGCCATGCTGCTGCTCCAGTTTCAACTGTTCTGCCTGCGGCTATGGAATCCTGACCTGTTCACCGGACGTGCTACCTGTCCCAGACCTATTATTTGACCATGCTGGTAATTTATGAACATTTGAACATCTTGGCCATGTTCTGTTATAATCTCCACCCGGCACAGCCAGAAGAGGACTGGCCACCCCTCATAGCCTGGTTCCTTTCTAGGTTTCTTCCTAGGTTCTGGCCTTTCTAGGGTGTTTTTCCTAGCCAACGCGCTTCAACACCTGCATTGCTTGCTGTTTGGGTTTTTAGGCTGGGTTTCTGTACAGCACTTTGAGATATCAGCTGATGTACGAAGGGCTATATAAATACATTTGATGATAACATTTGCCATACTATACCATACAGTAAGGGCTGGTTTCTTGGACTAAGAAGCACTTTCAAAGGACAATCTCCATTGAACATGCTTTTTAACCTGTGCCCGGGAAACTGGCCCAGAGTGTGTTCATCATTACTTTTTATCAAATAGTTTTTACCTGGGTTGAAGTGGGCCTCGATGAAGGCCAGGATGGAGTTGCTGGGCGCCAGGCTGCGGACTTGGACACTCATGAAGTCCTTCTGCACCTCTGATTTACGGAACAACTCGTTCAGCTGAGCCAGGGAGGAGAAACACATTCATTAGTACATACAATAGACAAATATTTTGCAGTTTAGGTTGTCCCTCCCTGTTTCAGTCTGTTGTGTTCTGTTTCGTGCATAATGAATACAACCAGGATGATGAATGAGCGAGGTAATGAGCTCTGTGCAGTGGCTCATCCAATTTGAGTGCAGTAAAACTCATTTCCCGGAAGGATGGGGGAAGACTATGTCTGCATCCAAAATGGCACCTTATTCCCTGTATAGTGCACTACTATTGACCAGGGCCCCTGTTCCATTTGGGACGCAGCCTATGTCAGGGAATAGGTCTTCTACTGTGTAGAGCACATTGGGCCTGGTCTGGGTGCACAAATTGACATTTAGCTGCAGATAGGGGTATAATTACATGAACATGTTTTTTTCTGAGGCAGTGGTAAATGTCAGGTTAGCATGGCACACGCTGGCTGCTGATTGGTTTAGCTTCTGATTCACAATGTGGGTGTGTGCCCAAATGAAGTCTAAGTCACTGTCAGGAAGTAAATAAGCTTGTAATCCACATGGTTTCATGCTTCCCTACTAGAGAGAGCATAACATTCATCATGTATCTCACTCTGTTGGCTCAAGTTGAAACCTTGAGGGAGACATAAGGCGCTGTACCAAGTACCTGACCTAATTCTTGTTTATTTTCAAAAATAGAGCTAACTCCTGCTGACCACTCATCGCAAGAGATTTTGAAGCACACACAATTGGGTTATTCTCCTGATCCTCCTCTGTTCACTCCAAATGATTTGTATGGGGGTGAATGACATCACTCCCACTACACTATATTTTCTATACTAGCCTACTGTATGTTTATGTCTCTGTACATACTCCTCAGGTACCCCTGCTGGGTAGAGGGCGGGACTGCAGGTAGCATAACAATACCAATCCGTGTGTGCCCAGACACAAACCCCCACACGGACACACTGAACCAGAAACATGGCCACCTCTCCCCCTCTCTAGTTTTAACCTCAGGTGATATCCACACACAGTCTCTAGCAGACAAACACACACAAGGGGCTAGAGGGATGGTTTTGCTATCTAGTGCCACAGCTGGCCCCCACAAGGCGTAGGATGCACACACATACAGACACACAGTCACACACCGAGTGTTGTGAGGTGGTAGATTAGGCTTCGACGCGGGCCAGTGACACCATTTCAACAGCTGGCGAGAAGCACACGTGTGCGTGCGCCCACACACACACACACACACACACACACACACACACACACACACACACACACACACACACACACACACACACACACACACACACACACACACACACACACACACACACACACACACATGCAATGTCCCCGTTTAAGAGCAAGCATTAACTTTGACAACCCACACTTGTTCGACAGACCGTTTTTGAATCACTGACTATGGCAGCTAGTTCTGTATGTAGGGGGGTTGCTACTCACAGCACTCTCGATGCTCCTGGCCGTCTCGCCAAACAGCTCAGACTTGGGATCCTCCATCTCAGGGGTGTAGAAGACCTCCTGGCCCTCCACCTGGTCCAAGTGCAGGAAGCCGCTGAACCGCATGGTGGCTGGGAGGAAATGGTGTCACACACAAGTTATAAACGTTTACTTTCTGTACCTGTGAGGCATGCGGTGCCCTCAACTACCCGCCCTCGGCTTCAGACAGTGACCATTTGGGTGGGGTAGTGCCAGTCTGGGGTTAGTGATGGAGTGTGTGTGTGTGGGGGGGAGGGTTAGTGTGGTTGTTTTTTATGGTGGGTGTGGCTGTGGAGTTGAGGGGGCAGAGCCTGTGATTGGCTGCAGCGGAAGTGGAAAGAGTGGATGGTGGGATATGAAGGAGGAATGAAAGAAGAAGAGAAGAGGAAGAGCAGAAGGGCAGGGGGTGGAGTAATGGAGGCATGGAGGACTGAGTAGAGAGAGAGCTCAGTTAGACAGACAGGAGATATTGACACACATATTACAAAGACAAGCAGAGAGGGACAGACAAGACAACACGCATAGCAAATATTAAGAAAATGTTCTAAAAGTCTCCAGCTTTGGCAAAGACAGTCCCACACCTTGCCCTTAAACATCCCCATTTCCCTGTTCAAAATCCTTCAACCCCCAATGGCCTCTTGCTATTGTTCCGGCAACACAATGGCAGGGAGACTCAAGACATCGTGAAAGAGAAGAGTGAAATAAAGCAGGAAGCAGGAGAGAAAGGGGGCTGGAGAGGAGATGAGGAGAGGCGCTGATGCTGAGGTTTCATGCCACGGCTCATAATCAGCTGAACAAATTGCCCAAATCAATCATGGTGCCCTGTTTGGAGCTCGCCTGAAAAAAAAAGTGAAGAGCATTTGTATGATTATCGTGGAAGATAGCCATAATTGTATCCTAATGCCGCCAAACCGGTGACTGACAAAATTGCATGATAAGGACTTTTTTTGGCCGTTGTCTCCGCACGACACACATCGATTCAAATCTGATGGGGCAGCTATTAAATAGGAACAAATGGGGAAGGTTTGGATGGAGAGCAGAAAAAAGAGGAGAGGAGAGCAATAGATCAGATTATTTTTATATGGGTAGAAGACAAAACAGAGGAGGCCATTTTTCCGACGAGCAGCAGCCGTGATGGACAAAGAGAGGGATGGGGAATTATCAGATAAGGTTGAACTGTGAAACTTAACAGGCCTTGTCTGAGTTTAACTTGCCACTCGCAACTTGCATTGGGAAAGTGGACAGAAGCTTTGTTCTTAGTATTAACATATTCAACTCTGACGCCCTCTGGTGGCATTTTGTAAATGACTCATAATATTGTATACTACCCTCATAAAGTAGATTTAATTTCAAAACTATAAGTCCTACAAACACATGATTAGTACTGTTAGAAAGGTAAGGACTGTGGGATTATGATAAAGGGGGATGATAAAGGGGGATCAGAAACAATGTGACTATAACAGAGCCTTAGATACAGCAGATAAAACAAATGTGTTTGTGTGTGTGTGTGTGGGGGGGGGGTCACAATTGAGAGATTTGAATGTCTCGGTTTAACATTAAATATGCAAACAATTATTGTTCCAAAAGGCTGTTTTTTATGAAAAAACCTAATGGTGTCTCTCTAAACATGCACAAATTCCCAGACAGGACATGTGCAATGTAATTTTTCGTATTACAGGAATCATTTTTCATCTTACTGGAATGATATACATATGAGCAGCAGGGAACTGGCAGGTAGCCTAGTGGTTAGAGCGTTGGACTATTAACCGAAAGGTTGCAAGATCAAATCCCCGAGCAGACAAGGTAAAAATCTGTCGTTCTGCCCCTGAACAACTGTTCCTAGGCCGTCATTGTAAATAAGAATTTGTTCTTAGCTGACTTGCCTAGTTAAATAAAATAAATTAGGAGAAAGCTGAAGTCTCTACCTGACTCTACCTAAATATATCCCGTCTGATTCCCAGTTTGTCCAGTAGGAGAGCACATGATGTCTCTTGGCAACTTCAACTTCGTCACCGTGCCAAAATGGCTGAACAGACACTACTTTTCCTATTGTAAACAAGTGAGATAGTTTGATTTCCGTAAAGACAATGGCTGTAGCTTTCAAATGGTACGTCACTTTCTAATTTCTGACAACAAAAAAAGCTTTTTAAATGGGAAACCATGCGCATGATACATATACTGTAACTGATGCAAGTTATTACACTTTTCAGATGTTTCAATGGTGTGGCAACAAAGTCAGAGTAATTGAAATCACTCCCACTGATGCTTATCTGGGCTAGACAGAAAAAACAAATATTGCGACTACGAGGATGCATAAAAATGTTTGCACTTACTGTAGAGATTTTGGACGGTTAAAGGAACACAAACATGATCAAAATGTCCATTTGCACACCAATAAAATTTGTCCACACCTTCTGGTGATCGTTTACAGGGCGATCTAAAGTTAACTACGCTTGTTTTCGCTAGGAGTTAGCAAATAGCGGTTAGCTCCTCTCCTCAGAGAGATCACTTACACCATCAATACAGGAGGAAAGTAAAGCAAGACGCTCCGCTGATAGATATTACACCTTGCCGGTCGCCATGGACTTGTCAGTTCCATCCTAATGAGTGTGATATCATCCTTTCTCAGGAGTAGAAATAGGTCTGGCGTATTGATTAAGGAGCGATACACTCTATAAATCGGTAACTCTTTGGCAGAATGAGCTATCGATCGACAAAGGGTGGGTGTGACACCGTTAGCGCCTCGCTACTGCTGACAAATGGATGTTTGTGTATTTCGTCATTGCGTGATGTGGCATACTGCAGATGTACTGTACCGAGACTGTATTGTAGTGCTAATAGCGTGATTTCATTTCATAGACGGTAGCGACTGGTAATGTTGGTGTGATTTCATTTCATGGACGGTAGCGACTGGTAATGTTGGTGTGATTTGATGTCAAGGACGGTAGCGACTGGTCATGTTGGTGTGATTTGATGTCAAGGACGGTAGCGACTGGTCATGTTGGTGTGATGAGAAAGAAGCAACACAGCTCTAGATTTTATATGAGCACATTGTTTCATATCCAATAGTCCTCTTCAATTTCAAGTGTACCTCCTAAAGGGGTTGAAGAGAGGTGAGGTGGTAAGTATAGGAGGGGAACAGGAGAGGGGGGTTGTGGGGTACTTACAGGGGCATTTGGCTCCCTCAGGGCTGCTAGAAGCCGTCTTGCCATCAGGACAACAGCCGAAGGGAGTGTTGTCACACGACGAGCGGTCCTCCGCTGTGGGGATGGTGGTGGCTGTGGGGTCTAGGGGAAAGAGAGGAGGGTTCATAATGCTTCATAACACCTCATAACACTTCATAATGATTCGTAACACTTGTAACACATCTTAGATCTGGCGGTGGTGGCTACAGTCTAGGGAACTAGGGGAGAGAGAGGAAGAGATTCATAATGCTTTATAGCTCATTTTAATGCTTCATAATACCTTTGTAACCCCAACCTCGGAGAAGCTGCATCTGGAGCTCATCTCCATTATGAGAGCCATACTGTAGTAGCTACATAATGGGCTGCATACCGTTATAATGGCACTAAGTACTTTGTGATGAGGGTTGATGAATAACCACGGAAACAGCTAATCTCTTCCACTGATTGGGCGATTGCTATCTGCACATTTCCACTGATTGGCAGATGGCAATCTCCAAACACTTTGTCCCAGAGAACATTGCCTTTGCTATAAATCTAGGAATACCCTGACCTCATCTCCAATGGGGTAAATTGGCTACTCTTACAGTACACCAGGGAATGGCCTGCACCCGTTTCTCTCTTACGGGGATAGGTTTCTCTGTGGAGCAGCTTAACGGTCACCCTAAGATTAGAAATGATCGTAGAGCAAACAACCGTGGCTTGCTGAATAAGTCGTTAAGACGTCAAAGGGGGAAGGTTGTCTCTTCAAGGACTCCCTGTCATCGCACTCTGAGTGAAACACCCGCCGCTAGGACAGGAGTCTGTGGAGAAACAACTCTAGGTCAGGGATTGGAAGGAAGGGAGAGAATGATGGAGGGGAGTGTTGGCGTCTACAGGGCATCTGTTGGCACATGGATTTACGGACCACAGCAATTGAGTTGGGAGGATGGGGGTGTAGGGAGGTGTGCTATTGCTCCATTGGGAGGCAAACACAGATCTACCCAACCACAACCACCCCCCTGTTTACATAAACATACAACTAGACACACAGACACATAGGAGACCCAGGTCTCCTTGGCAGACAGGCCATGTGTGCCAGGCGTCAGCGAGCGCTCCGGTCTGCTGGTGACAAGAGAATAAATCTGCAAGAGGGAAAAGCGTCAGAGGAAGCGCTGAGGCTCTTGTTCCATCAATTCAGGAGTGTCAAAGCAAGCTGTTGGGTCACAGAGCTTTGGAATGGTAAAAAAAGCTGATTGAAAAGGGTTAGTCTACAGGTCTCTGGAGTGTGGTGCTTGGTGGAGTGGTTTAGCTATAAGGCCAGAATGCCGTGGAGGGATTTTACTGTGTAGAGTGAGAGTTGTGTTCCGTATCACTATGCTGCAATGACAAGGTAAGACAAATTCTTATCAAGCTATCAACTCAGCCTTGAAACAACCCCCCAACATAAGCCAATAATCTCATCAACTTTCTGTTTTCCATTTCTACAAAATCTGTTATGTGGGGAGAGAAATGCTTCAAATATGAAAATAGCTTCTTATTTTAACAGAATGGAGGATACTGTAACAACAATTTTCGTTTGGAACACATTCTTGTATTTCTCTGCTTAACATTTGGATTAAACTGAATGCAAAGGACACTTCGAAAACACACTTCTGTTGTGGTGACATAACATCAGATAATGACATGTATAACGTCAAACAATGACATGTTTAAAATGTAAGCATGACTTTGTTTGATGTTATACATGTCATTATTATCAGTTTAATCCAAATGCTAGCTAACATTGAACCTGTTTGGTTAACTTTAGCTAGCTATAACAATTGAGATTTAAGTAAATTGTTTAGCTAGCTAGCTAATTAACGTTACATGTCTAAACAAAAGACCCCAAGTTAAAGCTTGCTGTTAGCTAGCTAACGCTAGCGGAGGTTAGATGGCTGGCTTGCTAGCTAACATTGAACCTGTTTGGTTGACTTTAGCCTGTTTGGTTGACAATCGGTTTGATTTGCTTGCTGTTAGGGTGACCAGATGTCCCCGGAGTCCCCGTTTTTGGTGGCCTGTCCCCGGCTGGTGCTGTCCCCGGAAATGTCCCCGTTTTTAACTGTGCATTAAAAACAGACTGCAAAGTGAAATAATATATACTCACTCTTCTACTAACTACATGTTGGGGCATAGTTTTAGAGAAAACTGCTGTGGAAAACTCGTCCAGAAGCTAGCAAGTATCAAGTGAATCCACAACATCACCACAAACAAACAAAGTTAAACTTGTTTGAGATACTAGCTAATGATGTTATAATGTCACAATTTATTATATAGATAGATGCTCTGCTTTATAAGGTTTTAAATAGGCTATGCTAGCTAACATTAGCTATGTCGATCTAGCTAGGTTAGCCAGCTACTGTCATGGTAGCTAGGTTAAAAAACGTTCACATGTAAACATGCAGTGCTATTTTGAAAATATGATTATATTCAATTCATGCACAATTAATTATGATAATATTTATTTGTAGATTACAATTTTAATGGTTTGGCATTATAAGTAGTGTGAAAATATATTTGGACATTTTCATGGATAATATTAGCATAATGTTTTCTGTTAGAGAGTGGAGAGGGAGGAAGACTGGATAAGAAGAAGAGTGAAAGAGATAGAGGAGGAAAGGTAAAGATATGATTACAGAGCCTGCCAATTTATTATTCTAAACCATTTTTTTTAGATAAAATACAAAAATGAGGCAAGCAATGGGAATCTATTAACCAAAGTATTTGATCTAATAGTAAAGGAAAAATGAAGGGACTAAAAAGAGTGAAGCGAGGAGAGTGTGGAAGAGTGAGGTGGAAAGGTAAAGAGAAGGAAAGGAAGAAATAGCTGGAGTGGAGAAAAATTGGAGAAGAAAAGGTTAAGAGAGTAAGAAGAGTGACACAAGGAGAGTGAAGAAGAGCAGACAGAGGAGGTACAATGACTCTTTCCAAGAAACGGAAATGCCATTTTAAAGACAACATGATGAGAGAATTTCCATGTATACGCTCAGGTCAAGACGATAGAATGGTTCACTGCACCCTTTGTAATTCCTCTTTTTCAATAGGCAGCGGGGGAAGAACGGCAGTGGTAGAACAACAGCAGACGAAAAAGCATAAAGCCTCTCCGATTGCCCGTGTTGGTATGCACTCTGTCACCACATTCTTCAAGCTGTGCAGGAGGGTGTCTTTGCATACCACACTATGCGACACAATCATAGTTACAGATCTATGGACTGCACAGCACAACTGACATGAAAGCTTTATGAGCCGAAGTGTACATGTGCTAGGACAAAATGTGAAGCCATAGTGAGTAACGTGTTAGCACCATGGGCAACTACTTTGGTAAGACAGGACCTAGACCAGGTTGAATTTGTGTCCTGTCCATTGATGCGTTCAATCATGGACATGTATAGCTGCTGCCAGATACAGTGTGGCAAAAAAGTATTTAGTCAGCCACCAATTGTGCAAGTTCTCCCACTTAAAAAGATGAGAGAGGTACATAGGTACACTTCAACTATGACAGACAAAATGAGAAAAAAAATCCAGAAAATCACATTGTAGGATTTTTAATGAATTCATTTGCAAATTGTGGTGGAAAATAAGTATTTGGTCACCTACAAACAAGCAAGATTTCTGGGTCTCTCACCTTTTTACGTGGGAGAACTTGCACAATTGGTGGCTGACTAAATACTTTTTTTGCCCCACTGTATATGGTGGCAACACATCTGTCGAAACAAAACTGCTTGATTTTGTTGAATTGAAAGGAGAAACAGCAGAGGAGATTGCAGCTGAGGTCCTGGTGGTCATCCAAAAATGTAACCTGCAAAACAAAGTTGTGGTATTCTCTGCCGACAACACAAATACCAACTTTGGAGGACTGAATAGGCCGGGGAGGGTCAATGTCCATACCAAAGTTAAAAAGGCTCTGAAGCGGGAGGTGATTGGCTGAGGTTGTCCTGCCCACATCATTCATAACAGCGGGGTGAGGTGATTGGCTGAGGTTGTCCTGCCCACATCATTCATAACAGCGGGAGGTGATTGGCTGAGGTTGTCCTGACCACATCATTCATAACAGCGGGAGGTGATTGGCTGAGGTTGTCCTGCCCACATCATTCATAACAGCGGGAGGTGATTGGCTTAGGTTGTCCTGCCCACATCATTCATAACAGCGGGAGGTGATTGGCTTAGGTTGTCCTGCCCACATCATTCATAACAGCGGGAGGTGATTGGCTGAGGTTGTCCTGCCCACATCATTCATAACACGGCCAGAACAGTTTTGGTAATGATTCCCCTTGGTGTTGAGTACCTGCTCACAAAGATATTTGGATATTTTCATATTTTCACCGTCAGAGTAGAAAGTTTGTTGGCCACAGTGTCTCCTGACCCCTCCTGTCTCAGCCTCCAGTATTTATGCTGTAGTAGTTTATGTGTCGGGGGGCTGGGGTCAGTTTGTTATATCTGGAGTACCTCTCCTGTCCTATTCAGTGTCCTGTGTGAATCTAGGTGTGCGTTCTCTAATTCTCTCTTTCTCTCTTTCTCTCTCTCTCTCGGAGGACCTGAGCCCTAGGACCATGCCCCGGGACTGCCTGACATGGTGACTCCTTGCTGTCCCCAGTCCACCTGGCCGTGCTGCTGCTCCAGTTTCAACTGACCTGAGCCCTGGGACCATGCCCCGGGACTGCCTGGCATGGTGGCTCCTTGCTGTCCCCAGTCCACCTGGCCGTGCTGCTGGACCTGAGCCCTGGGACCGTGCCCCGGGACTGCCTGGCATGGTGGCTCCTTGCTGTCCCCAGTCCACCTAGCCGTGCTGCTTCTCCAGTTTCAACTGTTCTGCCTTATTATTATACGACCATGCTGGTCATTTATGAACATTTGAACATCTTGGCCATGTTCTGTTATAATCTCCACCCGGCACAGCCAGAAGAGGACTGGCCACCCCACATAGCCTGGTTCCTCTCTAGGTTTCTTCCTAGGTTCTGGAATTTGTCTTTCATCAGTAGAACACGCCTGCCTCTCCTCCACCAGTTATACAAGGAGAATGGTCTAATGCCTCACATCAAAAAGAGAGCTGGCCCAAGCAAGCACAGGTTATACCTGAAGCATGAGGACTTGCAGCGAGTGGTGAACTTCATCAACAACTACGCAGAGAATAATGCAGTAATATTACCAGGACGCTACTCAGGACACAAACACTTTGGTGGAAAGCTGCTGCCATCCCATGTGACAAAAGCAGCAGTGTGGCATATCTACAAGGAATCGATGACAACACTTCGCATGTAAAGCATAAACACATTTTGATTATTTAATTGACCTCCAACATGATTGGCACTACTTTTATTGATCTCACATTATTTCTGTATTTTCTAGAGGTACGTGTAGTCAGGCTGTCTTCCTTCAGGAATCTGTGGGGACAATTGCTGCCCCACATCTCAAGCACTAAGCCCAGGGCAGATCTTTGCTGGCAGTGCCAGAGGAACAACTATCAGGTCTTCAGATCTGCCAATCTGCCAGAAGCTGTTAAGTTTGTGCTCTGCCACTGTGCCTGGCGGACCATGCACAAACTCCACCACAGTCTGGACTTTCACTTCCTGATCACAGGCCACACCAAGTTCTCCCCCGACTGGTGCTTCGGGATCATCAAGCAGAGCTTCAGAAATACCAGAGTGAACACTTTGTCTGAGATTGCTGGTGTTGTGAAGGACAGCACTGTGACAGGGGACAACATCCCACAGCTGGTTGGACTGGAGGATGGTACGGTGCTGGTGGAAAGCTATGGTTGGCAACAACACCTGACTCCGTATTTCAGGCCGCTGACACAGATCAAGCAGTACCAACACTTCAGATGAATATCATTTTCATTAAATTGTATGAGGTTATTATTCTTATCTAAACTTGGGAGGTGAATTGATGTTATGCTATTTCCTGTTTTACAGCTTCGGTGCTCTGGAGCCTGGTGTTGTTGTCACCAAGAAGTGTTCGGACTCGGGACCATGTTTTAGCTGCTGTGCAACACTGACATCCTTCCTCCCACAGGTGGTCTGCCTGTACAAGCACCACCTGGACTGGACACAGCTAGACAAACTTATCTTTTTGAGAAGATCGGGGAGTTTTGTGACGAAGAGGCTATGGACATCACATGCCCTGCACCAAAGTCAAGGGCATGACAGAAACAGGCTCTCGAAATATAGATTCGCTTGTTCATGCGTTGTTCGGACGAACCAGTCATCAGCACTATCTGCAGTGCTTCGATTCAAATGACTCTCTACGAACACACACGCCATACATTGCTGCAACTATATATATATTTTATCCTGCTGCTCAGCCACTTTTTCCCTAATTGTATGCATACAACTACCTCGTCTATCACTATCGTTATTAATATTGTTCGTGTACATACTGTATATTATTTTATTCATATTATTTCTGATATTGCTACTATGCAAGTAACCATTTGGCTGTACCATTTACATCTTCCGTAGAGACCCATCCACTTCGCAAGACTAATCAATATTCATTTTATATATAAATATTTTGCATTGTGTGGTCGTAACATGATTTTGTAACATACCCCACAGACTCACTAAACACAAATGCTTCGTTTGTAAATTATGTCTGAGTGTTGGAGTGTGCCCCTGGTTATCCGTCAATGAAAAAAAATGAAAGAAATTGGGCCGCCTGGTTTAAGGAATTTGAAATTATTTATACTTTACTTTTGATACTTAGGTACATTTGTGCAATTCCATTTACTTTTGATACTTAAGTATTTTTAAAACCAAATACTTTTAGACTTTTACTCAAGTAGTATTTTTCCTGGGTGACTTATACTTCAGTCATTTTCTATTAAGGTTTCTTTACATCTGGACACTTTCTGTTTACCTGGAATTCTTCCTTATTGTAGGTGTTACCATTTTTAGTCTTAATCTTTACTACACTACCCACTGTTTAGCACATGACCTCACATGTGAATCCTTAACGTGTTAGGGCTAGGCAGAATACTGCCCCTTTTGGATGAATTGCGTGCCCATAGTAAACTGAAGAAAAATCTGTCCAAAATTGCTAATATATGCATATAATAATTATTATTGGATAGAAAACACTCTAAAGCTTCTAAAACCGTTTGAATTATGTCTGTAAGTATAGCAGAACTCACAGGGCAGAAAAGACTGAGTGTCGCGAGAAAATGGAAGGTGACCAGAGCACGCTTTTTGGAGAGACGTTCTTTTGTTCCAGAATGCCTGAGACGAAGCAAGAATGTCCGATAGATTAGATAATTGTTTTGTACGTTTAGAACATCCTAAAGCTTGATTCTGCACTTAGTTTGACCAGTTTAGTCGACATATAATATGTAATTTTGAAGTTTTGATGCGCAACTGTTCGGGACCAGAAGTAATTTTGGATGCATTTCAGCTGGAACTCATAGCATACACTACTATAAAGGCACACTAAGTGAAACAAAACGATGTATTGGGTAAGTATGACTCCTTCCACTACATTCTGATCGAAGACCATCAAAGGTAAGGGAATATTTATGTTGTAATTTTGTATTTCTGTTGACTCCAACATAGCGGAGAAATATTGCTTACGTCTGAGCGCCGTCTCAGATTATTACATAGTGAACTAATTCTGTAACGTTAAAAATAAATGTAACACAGCGGTTGCATTAAGAAGCAGTGTATCTTTCTAACTATATGTAGAACATGTATATTTAGTCAAAGTTTATGATGTCTATTTATGTTATCTGGCGGCACTATCTTTAATTTCTCTGGACATTTTTGAGTATTTTCTGAACATGAAGTCAATGTAAATGGAGATTTATGGATATAAATGGCATATTATTGAAAAAAACATAAATGTACTGTGTAACATGTCCTATTACTGTCATCTGATGAAGATTTTCAAAAGGTTAGTGAATGATTTATTTTTTAATCCCGCTTTTATAATTTTATATTTTCTGGGACAAAATGGCTGCCTCTTGTCTTTGTTTCGGTGGTGGTCTAATATAAATATGTGGTGTGTTTTCGCCGTAAAACATTTAAAAAATCTGACATGCTGGGTAGATGGACAAGGTGTTTATCTTTCATTTGAGGTATTGGACTTGTTAATGTGTGGAGGTTAAATATTTCGAAGAATATTTTTGCATTGCCTGCACCACGGTTTCAGCTGAAGGGGGGGGTGGCGGACCCTGAGAGGGACGCCCCGCTTTAGAGATGGGTGTGGCTAAAGCTTAAGAGGGTGAACAATGCTGAATGGGTGTAGACAAAGGAGAGTTCTCCAGTAGGTACCAAAACATTCAAAGGCCTTTTTCTCAAAAGTGTATCAACTTCCAAAGCAGAATCACTTTCCCATTGTTCCTCAAAAATGCAGTGTATGGGGGATCACGTGACCCTTGAACGAGATGGCCGCATGAACTAAGAGCTCCGCTAACTAATTAGCCTCCAAGAAGAAGCTAGCTTCAGAAAAAGCTAGCGCCATTAGCCAGGAGCAAGAGGACCTGCTCCCCCCCGAGGCCCAACGAATGCCAACCTCGCACTCTGTCGAAGACATCCTTTCTGGGTTGAGATCCCAATGTACAGAATTCAACACTAAATTAGATTAATTCTCATTAATTCTCAGCTCAGTGCGATAGGGGGCAAGGTGACAATCCTGGAAAACGCTTTGCCTGACTTCAACAACAAGATGGACGCGCCTGGACGAGGCAGAGGGGCGAATCCTATCCATGGAAAACTTGACAGATGCCATGGAAACAATAGCATATGCTAAAAAGCAGAGAAAACAGAGGACCTGGAAAACAGGGGACGAAGGAATACTTGTGTTCTATTAAATCTGGGCGAAAAAGAAGAGGGAAACATGCCACTGATCCGCTACCTGCAAGACAAACTTCCAGAGTGGCTCCACCTGTCCACCGACAGGCCCATAGAACTCGAGAGAACCCACTGAGCACTAAGGCCCCCACCAGCAGCCAGACAACCACCGCGCCCAATCACCATACGTTTCCTGAGATTCACCGACAAGGAACAAGTCCTACAGGCGGTGAAAAACAACACCATCACAGTGGAAAACGCCAACCTCACTTTACACCAGGACCTGTCAGCTGGAATACGCCGAAAGCGCCGAGAGTTTGACGAGGTGAAGAAATACTCCATTGACCGAGGCATCTTCAGGGGATTCAAATACCCAAACGAGCTCAGGATTTTTCACCAAGGAGCCTTTGAAAGACAGTCCTGGTCAATGAGAAACGGACCATTGATTGAATGCGATTAATGCTATTACTAAAGGAGGTAAGACAACATATAGCCGATATCCAAAGACCCACCCGCCCCGCTAAATGTCATTATAGCCGTCAAATTAATATGTATTTTCCTTTAGCTGAGAGGGATAGGCTCTATAGCCTAACCTAGGCCTACTAATGTTTCAGCCTACTTTTATTTCCTTGTTTTTGTGTTGCTATAGGTAAATGTAGGCTGGGCTATTGATTTTATGTTCTCCCTCTTTTAATGTGGTCTGGACGGGGGCTACGTTGTCATTTACTCAATGGGGGGCGGAGAGGAGAGGATGAGGCATTTCTTTGGTGGGGAGAGGGAGACGTTTTGCGTTGCTAACTGTTCACGTTTTTTTTTTTTTTTTTCTGAACACAGAATTGAGACTGAGCGGGGGGTAATAGATCCAACGGGATATGTTGAGTTGTTAGGGAACTCGGCTGGGGTGTTCAGAGATTATTATTTTATGTACACCATTTATTTTCCTTTTATGTGAACGCAGCTGTAATTACTATCCACTTTTACCCAGAGATGACTTGCACTAAAGTTCGATTACTGTTCGATGACGATGACTAGTACCTTAAATCTATTGACATGGAACTGCCATGGTCTAGGGCATGTAATAAAACGGAAAAAGATACTATGTGCTCTAAAAAAGGAAGGAGCAGACATCGCACTATTACAAGAGACACACATCTGTGATGCTGAACATGCCAAACTCCGCAGAGCTGAGCTTGGGTGGGACAGGTGTATTTCTCATCTTTCAAATCAAACAGCAGCCATACTTATCCATAAGAATGTTTCATTCATAATTGACAAAAACATATCTGATCCGGAGGGGAGATTTATTTTGATAACTGGGTCACTATATGGTCAACCAATTACTACCTTAAACATATACGCCCCTAACACAGATACTCCTGCTTTCATGTCAAAAATGATAACCCTGTTCAATGAGCATTGTGTTTCCTTTGGCATGGTGGCCGGAGATTTTAATTGTACCCTTAACCCAACCCTAGACAAATCATCTCAAGTCCCCACCACAAATCCTAGATCTGCAAAGATGTTGAAATCTCTTACTAAAGAGATGGGACTGATAGATATCTGGAGAGAGACTAATAGCTCATCTATGGACTATACATACTACTCTAATGTCCATAACACCTACTCTCGTATAGATTACATTTTTATCACAAAGATTTTCATAAATTTAGCCACATGTACAATCGGACCCATAGCACTTTCAGATCACGCCTTTGTCCACCTCCGCTTTGACCTCTGCAAAAACATCCCGAGGACAAAGAGCTGGAAATTCAACACCTCCATGTTATCAAACGAAGCGTTCCATACATTGGTAACTACATGGATAGACAACTACACACAAGATAACAAAGATTCTCCTGTTTCTCCGGCCACAATGTGGGACGCTGCCAAAGCCACACTAAGAGGTCATCTAATTGCATATGCTTCCTCTAAGAAAATAGCAATGGAAGCATACAGGTTAGATCTTGAGATGGAGCTGGAATGCTGTGAAAAAATACATAAACAATCCCCAGACAGCACCTCCTGGAGTCACCTTAAAGCAGCCAAAGCCAAACTGAATTTGGACTACACTCGGGAGATAAAAAAAAGTTTTCTTTACTAAACAGAAATACCATAAGTATAGCAATAGGCCCAGTAGATTGCTTGCTTACCAATTAAAAAGGAGCAGTCAGAGCGTACAATCATGGCTCTCAGAACAGCAGAGGACAAGGTCACATATGACAAAAAAGATCAATTGAACTTTTCATGATTTTTACCAAACAAATACCTCTGAGAGAAAACACACGGAGGCAGAACTCCACTCTTTCCTAGAGGGAATCTCGCTACCTAAACTATCAGAGACCGACCAAGAAGATCTCAACTCCCCCTTCACTCCTGAGGAGATCCTGGAGGCAATTACCTCCATGCCACCTAATAAGTCCCCAGGCCCAGATGGATTCCCCAGAGAGTTCTACAAAGCTTTTTGGATCCAGCTCAGTCCTATCTTCATGCCAATGCTGGAGGATTTTTGCAAAAACGGAGTTCCTCCAGACTTAATGCACACAGCTCGCATTACAGTGTTGCTCAAAAAGGACAAGGACCCCCTATCCTGCTCTTCCTTCCGGCCCATAAGCTTGTCGCATTTCGACTACAAAACACAGTAATTACCAAATTGCTCGCCAAAAGTCTAAACACTCTTCTTCCCAAAGTAATAAAACGGACCAAACTGGATTTATTAGAGACCGATACTCTTCTGATAACATTCACCGTCTTTTTGATATTATTGATCATGTAAACGCACAGAAGACCCCTGTCCTGCTGGCTTCACTGGATGCTGAGAAGGAGTTTGACAGGATGGAGTGGAGCTTTCTGTTTTCAGTCTTAGAAAAGTTCAATATGGGCCCAAATTTTATTACATGGATGAAATCACTATACTCTCATCCAAATGCCATGGTGACTACTAATGGACTGAACTGACAGATTCCCTCTGGAACGGGGCACAAGAAAAGGGTGCTCGCTGTCCCCCCATGCTCTACTTGTTGGGGGCGGAGCCTCTGGCAGAGCTGATAAGGAGCAATCCATGTATTATGGGTGTTTCTGCAGGCGGCCTGCAGCACAAGATTTCGCTTTATGTGGATGATGTCTTGCTCTACATATCCAACCCTGAGAAATCCCTCCCTCTCATTTTAGACACAATTGTTCAGTATGGCAAGTTTTCAGGTTATAATATCAATTTTAACAAATCCACTGTCTGCCCTCTCAATATTACTATCACCAGCTCTATGAAGACACTATGTCTGTTCCAATGGAAGACACAGGGGTTCCAATACCTCGGGATCTTCATAACACCAGATCTAAAAAGACTTTTCAAGGAAAATTATCTTCCACTCCTGGATCGAATAAAGAACGATCTCCAAACCTGGATCTCCCTCCCAATTAGCTTAGTAGGAAGAATTAATGTCATCCGTATGAACGTCCTCCCTAGACTGAACTACTTATTTCAGATGCTCCCATGCTATCTCCCAGTTTCCTTTTTCACAACAACTAACCAAAGCATCACCAAATTTATATGGGGCAATAAAAAACCTAGGATCAAGTTTTCCACTCTATCGAAACCTGAATCTAAGGGTGGTCTTGCCCTTCACTCTCTTCAATTGTACTACTGGTCTGCCCAAATCCGCAACATGCTAACATGGATCACATCAACGTGGATTCAGATAGAAGCCCAATCCTGTGGTTCATTGCCCTTAAGCTCAATTATATTCATTAATAACTTTAGTGAAGTGAGCAAAATAGCCAAAACCTTTGTGATTTACAGCACCTTACTAGCGTGGAGGGACTGTAAGAAATACCTGGGCATTTCCTCCCAAATATGTTCTCATTCGCCTATAGTATGCAACCCAGACTTGCCAAAAGCCCTGAGGAATGCCAACTTTAATCTTTGGCATACTCTAAGAATCAGGACCTTTTCAGACCTATTTCATCAGAAAACCACTACACTGAAATCCTTTCAAGAGCTCTGCAGTGAATTCAATGTGCCAAGATCCCTTTAAAAAAATATTTCTTCAAATTAGATATGTCATTTCCTCATTTACTTCCAAGAGGAGGTTTAGAACTCAGTTTAAGGAAGTTGAAACCCTGCTTGTCACAGCTCAATCCATTAAAGGCAAAATATAATCTATAGACTCCTTTCTGAGAAAGGAGGCTCCTCCTTTACTCCTTTGAAAATAATCTGGGAAAAGGACCTTGGTCTGACTATCAGTGATGAGTTATGGGCGGAGGTTTGCAACAGGGTATACTGCACCTACTCATGTAAAAATGAAAGAATCTTAATTACAAATTTTTGTACAAATTTTATTACACTCCTTTGAGACTCCATACAATGAAAACAGATATGTCTCCTAACTGTAAAAGATGTACCTCTGAAAGTGGAACCTACAGTGCCTTGCGAAAGTATTCGGCCCCCTTGAACTTTGCGACCTTTTGCCACATTTCAGGCTTCAAACATAAAGATATAAAACTGTATTTTTTTGTGAAGAATCAACAACAAGTGGGACACAATCATGAAGTGGAACGACATTTATTGGATATTTCAAACTTTTTTAACAAATCAAAAACTGAAAAATTGGGCATGCAAAATTATTCAGCCCCCTTATGTTAATACTTTGTAGCTGCGATTACAGCTGTAAGTGGCTTGGGGTATGTCTCTATCAGTTTTGCACATCGAGAGACTGAAATTTTTTCCCATTCCTCCTTGCAAAACAGCTCGAGCTCAGTGAGGTTGGATGGAGAGCATTTGTGAACAGCAGTTTTCAGTTCTTTCCACAGATTCTCCATTGGATTCAGGTCTGGACTTTGACTTGGCCATTCTAACACCTGGATATGGTTATTTTTGAACCATTCCATTGTAGATTTTGCTTTATGTTTTGGATCATTGTCTTGTTGGAAGACAAATCTCCGTCCCAGTCTCAGGTCTTTTGCAGACTCCATCAGGTTTTCTTCCAGAAAAGTCCTGTATTTGGCTCCATCCATCTTTCCATCAATTTTAACCATCTTCCCTGTCCCTGCTGAAGAAAAGCAGGCCCAAACCATGATGCTGCCACCACCATGTTTGACAGTGGGGATGGTGTGTTCAGGGTGATGAGCTGTGTTGCTTTTATGCCAAACATAACGTTTTGCATTGTTGCCAAAAAGATACATTTTGGTTTCATCTGACCAGAGCACCTTCTTCCACATGTTTGGTGTGTCTCCCAGGTGGCTTGTGGCAAACTTTAAACAACACTTTTTATGGATATCTTTAAGAAATGGCTTTCTTCTTGCCACTCTTCCATAAAGGCCAGATTTGTGCAATATATGACTGATTGTTGTCCTATGGACAGAGTCTCCCACCTCAGCTGTAGATCTCTGCAGTTCATCCAGAGTGATCATGGGCCTCTTGGCTGCATCTCTGATCAGTCTTCTCCTTGTATGAGCTGAAAGTTTAGAGGGACGGCCAGGTCTTGGTAGATTTGCAGTGGTCTGATACTCCTTCCATTTCAATATTATCGCTTGCACAGTGCTCCTTGGGATGTTTAAAGCTTGGGAAATCTTTTTGAATACAAATCCGGCTTTAAACTTCTTCACAACAGTATCTCGGACCTGCCTGGTGTGTTCCTTGTTCTTCATGATGCTCTCTGTGCTTTTAACGGACCTCTGAGACTATCACAGTGCAGGTGCATTTATACGGAGACTTGATTACACACAGGTGGATTGTATTTATCATCATTTGTCATTTAGGTCAACATTGGATCATTCAGAGATCCTCACTGAACTTCTGGAGAGAGTTTGCTGCACTGAAAGTAAAGGGGCTGAATAATTTTGCACGGCCAATTTTGTTAAAATAATTTGAAATATCCAATAAATGTCCTTCCACTTCATGATTGTGTCCCACTTGTTCTTGATTCTTTACAAAAAAATACAGTTTTATATCTTTATGTTTGAAGCCTGAAATGTGGCAAAAGGTCGCAAAGTTCAAGGGGGCCTAATACTTTCGCAAGGCACTGTATATGCATGTATTTTGGAGCTGTAGAGAGATTGCCAGATTCTGAACAGAGTGACTTGGGAAATGTGCAGATACATGTTGTGTAAGGTGCTGTAAAATCTAAAAACTAATTATTGGCTCGTTGTCTCAGCGAAGGCTAGAAATAGCTAATAAGAACCATGATAGTGCTGCTGCAAGTTTTATATATGTTTTTTTCAAGTGTTCTTTGTGAGTACGTGTAGGTATGTAGGATATGTGTGTGTGTGTATCGGTGTGAATGTATGTATGTATATGTGTATGTGTATGTATATGTATATATATATACATATATATATATATATATATATATATATATATATATATATATATATATATATATACCAACAAAACATTATTATTATTTTTTTAGATCTTTTATTTTAATTGTATTTTTTAAATGATTATTATTATTACATATATTATATATTTAAACTTTTTTTTTAAGCCTGTCACATCTGTGAATGTGGAATGTGTTTTGTTGGTTGATTGAAAAACAAGAAAACTTAATAAAACTTTAAATTGAAAAAAGAATACAGTGTGTGATATACCATTTTGTAGCTCTGAGTCTCTACTTTTTACCATTGTAAAACACAGAAATTCAAATGTTGCTACATAAGACCGAATCTAGGCGGTAAGTCACAAATGGTGTATGATGTAGCAATGACATATCAAACCTTGAGTCAGTTCAGAGGCCCATATTCAACCTAGGGATGTGCACGGTGGAAGCCAGAAAAAATAAAGCCCTATTACTTCCTATGTGTTGTGATAATTGGGTTGTTTGCTCTATCTACCTGTTAGTTCATATGCTTTGACACTGTGATGTACTGTATAGGCCTAAGGCCGAGACAATAAGAATACATTTATTTCATTACAAAACCGGAGAGCAATCGGTGAAGTCCACAAAACATATTGCATGTAACAAACAGTTACGTGATCTACAGCATGGTCAAGCAAGTTTCCAACATTGTTGGACTACTACTGATTTAGAAATACGGAGAGTTACCGCAAGTCGCAAAGAAAACACTTAGCGCTTCCTCCACTATTCCAACATCTAATCATCAATGCTTAGTCTAATACAATGACAACTAAAATATACCAAAAACGATTTAGTCCAATCAATGTAAGTTAAATATCATATGGCTGTCCATGGTACTGATTACTTTGTGTGTGTGCGTGCGTGCAATTGGGACAAAAAACATGTTGACTCACCCTACTTGTAGAGAAATTCCAAAGCCTTCCTCCTCTTTCATGTTGCCTAAACGGTCTATGAATCTGTCATACAGTACACACTTTTAGTTTTTGTTGTCCTAGACTACCTGGCTCAAATGCTTGCTCGCTAGCGTAACTTCCTTTCATGGGCAACACTGTTGCAGGCCAGCTGGTTAACATTAGCATACTACATCTAGCTACATCCTCTCAGACCAGGTGCACAATGTATGAATTTCTGGACCCTATACCACTATCATTAACATTGTACTCAGCTGTTGGTGTTCAGGAGCTTCAACATTTGACAGGACGTAAAGGAAAATACTTTGTGTGGCTGCGGGAGTTGTACTGAAGACCATTTAGAAAGTGTGGATCAGAATCACCGTTATAATCATTGGTAGAAGAACAAGCATTTCACTGGCAATACCATCTGTTAACCATGTGTATGTGACAAAATACATTTGATTTGGTAAGTACGGAGAATGAAGTAAAACAAGACCAAATCCTTATCTCCATCCATGGCTAATATAGCTAGCTAGCCACCGGAGGACAATGATGCAACAATTGAAGTTTCTTTCTGTCAATGATTTTTGACTTCTGATGTGATGTGATTGGTCTGAAGCCAAATCCAAAACTGGCATCCCTTGACACTTTTTTTTGGCTGCGCCAGGGCCATCTAAAGCTGAGCTCACTCAGCACTGATTGGCTAATATTTTATATATTCTTTTATCAAGGGAAGACAAATGCTTGCTAGCTTCCCTTGCATTCAATGCTACGGGAGTCAACGATTTCATACTCTTTTTGGCCAGACAGCATCAGATAGATACGCTACTGTGACAGAGACACACTGCTTCGTTCACTCAGATGCTTTCTTCAGTGAGATACATTCAGCCTCTTGCTTTTTGAAGGAAATTTATGAAACACAGAGAGATGAAAGATACATTATTTTGTATGTTTTTTTCCCTTGGTACTTTTTTGGGGAAAGCTTGGCTTCCCTTGGCCAATCAAAGAGGCTCAATGTGTAGCAAGGGGAGTGAGATTTCACTAATGCAATGCAGATGGAATAAAATTACGGAATTAAAAAGTTAGTGAAATGACAAGGAGTAGGCTTTAAAGAGCAACCAAGAGGTAGCCTGTTTTATCTGAATTGGGTTGGGGAGAAAGCGCAGAATGTGGCCTCAATTAGCCTAGCTAGATATAGATGAATGACACTATTCAAATAGTGAAATTATTTCAAACCCCCATCTGTAATTCAACCCTCCCCTGACCTCTGACCCTTGACCCCCTGTGGAGCAGAATAATGGGTTATGAAGTGAAATAGCTTTGATTTACCAACTGGCTCCTCTCCGCTCGCCTCCAGGACTCTGACGCCGCTACCCTCTTCCACCTCCTCCACCTGGTCGTCTCCGCTGGGCTCACCGCTCCCTGAGTCCTCGAAGGCTGTAGGGGAGGAGCCAGGGCTGGTGTGGCTGGGTAGGCGAGGGGTGGTGGAGTGAGGTGGGTGGTGGGGGGTGATGACGGGGTGGTTGGTGGTGAGCGGTCTCTCAGTGGACATGGGGGGCGGCAGGGCCTCCACGAATGAGGCTAGTGGCCCCTCGGTTTCATCATCGTCCCAGGGAGAGTATGATGTGTCATGGCGCGGCGACGTAAGCCTGACGTGGGAGGGGGTGGTGGCTTTTGCGCGGGGGGTGGGGGGTAAGGGGTGGGTCGGCTGGCAGGCTCGGTGATGCTTTCTGCATGGGGAGGGAAGGGAGGAGGAGAGGAAGCAAGGAATGGATGAATGGGTAAGCAAAGATGAAAATCTGTTTTTTATTTTCTTCTCCCTATAGCCCCTATTTCGATTGTACACCTTTACCTCATACTACTGCTGTACCCCTTATGGTTGTCTTTTGTTTTCTGGTCACGTCAGGCACCTGAGCACCCAATACTGACCGACACACAAGAGCAGAGGCCAGACTTATTGCAATATGAAATATACATCTAAAATAGAATTGAAAAGCTATGCACATAGGAACGGAAATTCTGGATGAAATCTTTTAACCCCATATGACTTAGGAAGCAAAACACACCATGAAAATAAGAACATCTTACACTGAAGTATGCCAAAGGATGGCATACTGTTGAGTTCAACTGCACTGCAGTCTGTGTACAGAGAATAATAATGTGCCCTATATAGGGTTAAACTGCACTGCAGTTTCACTGGTGTGTGTGTGTGTGTGTGTGTGTGTGTGTGTGTGTGTGTGTGTGTGTTTGTGAGGCATGTGTGTTTGTTCAGTGTGTCTGTGTGTATATGTGCCGGTGTTGGTGTGTGTCTGTGGGTATGAATTATATATACATATTCAAATGTTGCCCTCTTGTAGCGAAGCTTTAATCACAGACAGTCAAAGCCTCTGGTGATGAATGATTGATATAAATGGGGCAGAAATAGCAGGGTTTAACTCCGGCTTCAAAGACTCCAGACTCCGCTCACAGCCGCACAAGCATCCGTCAACTCCGCCGCGAATGGCAGCCTTGTCAACACAGTCACACACGCCATCCAAAAACTCTCAGAAATCCTTTCCTTGACGTCGCCAGAGAGAGGGACCCGCTTTTCTTTCAGCAGAAACCAGCATTACCCATGCAATGCCTTGGGTACAAAGACAAACATGTATCGGATAAAACCGATAAAATAGGAGAAAAACTCCTGAGGGAAAGAAGCGAGTCAAGAGCTGGAGGGATGGGAGACTCTTTGTAAGTGTAGCTGCTAGGATGGCGGCAAACCAGCCAGGCGTCACTTAATACTGACGCTCCTACTTTACCCCAGCCGTTGTTTGTGCAGGGCAAAAGAAAAACCTCCTACGGTATATTATTTCCATCTCATTGGAATTCGGCAAACATTATGTGTAGGATTTAATTGCACACTAATAATCTCCTATTTGATAGGCAATTACGCCGTGAGGTGTGAAATGTGATACCTTGATGAGGCGCTGGATGTTATCAGCCAGGCAGGCACCCCACTATCTCCCATCCTGCTAGGCTCCAGAGGAGGGAGGCAGAGGAGCCAGCCTGCAGATACAGTATGTCGGCTTAGCCCAAGAGTGCATCTATCAATTGCTGTCGCCGTGTGCGAGGCGGTGGTATACTTTGCTTTTCCTCTTGGCTACACCTGTTACTCAGGTGCTGTGTTACGGCCGGGAGTCCTTCGACGGGCGAACGCTCGAAGAGGGGTAAAATAAATAAAAAACAGATATAGAAAGAAAGGGAAGGATGGACAAATGGCAGCGCAGTCAGTTCAGTGGAAACTTTCCTTAATCAGGTTTAACGCTCCATTTGCTTTTTTTCCGAGATGCAGGCGGTTATATCGACAGGCGGGCGGGGAGACAAATCATTGTCATCTTCACTTGTCCGGGCTGTGTAGTCATCTTTGAAAGGCGGTTATTAAGATTGTTTGCCATGTCTGCCATGCTCAGTGGGGAGGAGGAATCAGATATATGAAAGTCGACAGAAAAAGGGAAAGAGAAAATGGAAGAGAAGAAGAAAAACGAGCGGGGGAGAAAGAGAGAGACATGAAAAGAGGGACGGAGGAAATAAGGTGAACAAGTTCAGAAAAAGTGTTCAGGGAAAGTATGAGGATGGCGTGGGAGGCATAAAAGACATTAAGGCAGAAAACTGATGATGTCATATGCTAGTGTTCACTGCAAATTTGCGTCAAACCTTCAGGTGATGACAACATATGGTAGAACCAGTCCAATGGTCAATGTCTGGACACGATTGGTGCCAGAAGTTCCTCATTTGTTCAAATACCCCCCTTTAGTGGCTTGTACCTCACACACTTTCACAGGTTTCCCCATGGTTTGCTTCATCTAGCTCTTAGAATAGCCAGAAGCAGAAATGCTGTGTTGTGTAGAGAAGACTCAAAGTGCTTGTCCCTTAGCATGGGCGGAGAGATGGGTTAGATCACAAGTTCACAGTAGTAGCCATTTGATGTAGTTTCTGCAGAACTTGCTTCAGTGTGAAATGGCATAGGTCTTCAGCAGTGGTTCTGCGCTAGCTATTAGCATTGAAGTTGTTTCTGTCATTTGTATTTAGAGCTGCATCAGATCAGCGGAAGGTGAGGAGCGGTGGCAGGGTGAGGATGCTTGAATGCTAATTTGCACCCAGTCGCACGTGAAATGAGCTCGATCTAACCTCCAACCTGGGCCACCACCTACGGCGTGACCGCATCTGGGGGAAGAAATTAAACAAACTGCTGTGACAAATTGTGTTCATCTGGCTTCCCCTTGGGCTCAAAGAAAGCGAGCGAGAGAGAACTCTTTCTCCTTCCGAATGAAGCCCCACACTAGGTAAGGACTTACATACTACCCATCTCTCCATCGCCAGGCAACAAAGAATGAGTCTGGAGTGAATTTCATTGGTAACCGACGGCGTCAGATCGCTAATGACCAGATCAAGGTGCTGTCGGCCTCTCATAGAGCAAATTACTCTTACTCCTGTGCAGGGACGCAACCGGTTTTAGATATAATGGAGTGTATATCATTTAATTACTATATTATATATTAATATTATTATTATATACACTCCAAACAGCCTACCTGACCACTCGGAGGCGTCCACATGGTCCTAAAGCACACCGTTGCCTCGTTTTGTATCATATTCCTATGATAGAACGGGGGGACAAAAATGCTATTTCAGAATGTCCCCAGTTTAAGTTGCACCCCTGCTCCTGTGTACCTGCATGTATGAGGCCGCCACACAGCACTATTTCAGAAGCCTTGGTTAGGGGTTGAGGTGGTGCCTTCGAAGCGTTGCACCTACTTCAGGCCTGACAAACTGCACCAAGATCAGCATGGAAAAGGAAGGTACCCACCAGAGGTCTTCATGGGTTCAACAGACCCTAAATTCTGAGATCCGACCCGGGATCCGAAAAACAAATGATAGTCCCACTAAGCGCAAACCAGATGGGATGGCGTATTGCTGCAGAATGCTGTGGTAGCCATGCTAGTTAAGTGTGCCTTGAATTCTAAATAAATCACAGACAGTGTTACTAGCAAAGCACCCCCACACCATCACACCTCAATGCTTCACGGTGGGAACCACACATGCGGAGCACAGCCATTCACCTACTCTGTGTCTACTCTGCATCTCACAAAGACATGGCAGTTGGAACCAAAAATCTCACATTTGGACTCATCAGCCCAAAGGACAGATTTTCACCTCTCTAATGTCCATTGCTCGTGTTTCAATGCCCAAGCAAGTCTCTTATTCTATCGGTGTCCTTTAGTAGTAGTTTATTCTCAGCAATTCGACCATGAAGGCCTGACTCATGCAGTCTCCTCTATCTGTTACTTAAACTATGAAGCATTGACTTGAGCATCAATTTCTGAGGCTGGTATCCTCTGCAGCAGAGGTAATCCTGGGTCTTCCTTTCCAGTGGCGGTCCTCATGAGAGCCAGTTTCATCATAGTGATTGATGGTTTTTGCAACTGTACTTGACATTTTCCGGATTGACTGACCTTCATGTCTTAAAGTAATGATGGACTATCGTTTCTCTTTGCTTATTTGAGCTGTTCTTGCCATAATTTGGACATGATCTTTTACCAAATAGGGCTATCTTCTGTATACCACCCCTACCCTGTCACAACACAACTGATTGGCTCAAACGCATTAAGAAGGAAAGAAATTCCACAACTTAACTTTTAACAAAGGCACACCTCTTCATTGAAATGCATTCCAGGTGACTCCCCCATGAAGCTGGTTGAGAGAATGCCAAGAGTGTGCAAAGCTGTCATCAAGGCAAAGGGTGGCTACTTTGAAGAATCTCAAGTATATTTTTATTTGTTTAACACTTTTTTGGTTACTCCATGATTCCATGTGTTATTTCATAGTTTTGATTTCTTCACTATTATCCTACAATGTACAAAATAGTAAAAATAAAGAAAAACCCTGGAATAAGTAGGTGTGACCAAACTTTTGACTGGTACTGTATATTATTTAGTATATGCAAAGACAAGATTAAAACAATAATAGTCTGATGGGTGATAATATCACATGTGAATGATGCCCAGCATCAGGCAAGAAATATAGAATTTTTTGTTGTTGACTTTAAAAAAAAATCACAGTCGCACACTTCATGTAGCCTAGCCCATAGGCGTATATATTTTGATACGGTTTGATTCACAACTAAAGTGGCCAAACAACTTCTTAAAATGAAGCACATTAATCCGCTTTACAATAGGTGTAGAGCCTAACTGGTATATATAAGCAGCACTTCGGTTTCAAGTTTGGGGAAGATCATTTTCACCATAAAAAAGTCCCCTTTGTAATAAAAGAAATACATGCATAAATCAGCTTTGCGGTCACTTTTGATAATGGTGTAATCCTGCTAATGGAACATTTGTGTTTATAGCCTAATGCCGTGTGCGCATTGCTGCGTTTTTTTCTTCTTCTTTTTTTGTTGTTGGAATTTGACCTTTACCATTTCGTGGTATCCAATTGTTTTAGTAGCTACTATCTTGTCTCATCGCTACAACTCCCGTACGTGTTCGGGAGAGACGAAGGTTGAAAGTCATGCGTCCTCTGATACACAACCCAACTAAGCCGCACTGCTTCTTAACACAGCGCGCATCCAACCCGGAAGCCAGCCGCACCAATGTGTCATAGGAAACACCGTGCACCTGGCAACCTATTGCTGCGCTTTTAATGTGAAGAGACAGACTCATAGTTTCTCAACCTTTTAAGCAAAACATTGTCATCTGTTGAGTCATGCTTGTTGCTTAAAACACTTTATGCTAGTGGTTGTATTAATTTGGGTTTCTTCGCATCCCACAACTGTCTCAGACTATGTTTGGAATATTTCTGAGTGGTCCAGCGAAAGCCCGGACTTGAACCCGATCTAACATCTCTGGAGAGACCTGAAAATAGCTGCCCAAGAAGACTCAAGGCTGTAATCGCTGCCAAAGGTGCTTCAACAGTAAAGGGTCTGAATACTTATGTAAATGTGATTTCAGTTTTTATTTTTAATACATTTGCAAATATTTCTAAAAACCTGTTTTTGCTATGTCATTATGGGGTATTGTGTGTAGATTGATGAGGGGAAAAAACTATTTAATTCATTTTAGAATAAGGCTGTAATGTAACAAAATGTGGAAAAAGTCAAGGGGTCTGAATACTTTCCGAATGCACTGTACACACTGTGGGTGTGATATATATATATATATATATATATATATATTAATATCATACAGTGGACACCTAGGCCTTTAGGCCTGTCTAGATGCATGCAATGCCCTGATGCATTTAGTGCTCAAATCTCCGACAGCTGAACCGTGAGGTGTACAATTATTGTTTTAGGAAAGTAAAAACCAAGCAAATGGCTATAAAGTTGTCATTTGTTTCACACCGTTTTTAAGGAAACGTAACTATGGATCATTTGGCCAATAGCCTATCGCGCGTTTATTGAGGTTTCTTTCACTCTGTCTTTCTACTCTCGGATCTGAACGGGTCTCGTGGATCCAAACCAGCATGGGTCCATTGAGGTTCGTATTTCTACTGGCCTTTTCGGAGTGGGTCTGACTCTCCTTGGGTCCATTTGGAACAGTTCTCCTTTTACATTTTGTTAAATTTATGCATATCGGTCAGGTGGGAACGCCACGGATCCATTTCAGAATGAGTCCAACTTTTTGGACCCGTGAAGACCTCTACCCACAACCTCTATTCCAAACCAGGTATCAGAAGGCTTACTCTTCCCCCCATCCTCAAGCATCACGCCAATCTCCCCTCTGATAGCTGAACAGTGGTGCACTCATCCGGCTAAAAGCTGCGAAGGGGATTGCCCACTGAGAATTTGGGAGCTAAACCTCCCTAATCCGCACAGGGGTGCAGGGAATCAAACAGTAAAATGTCAACCATTTATGGGCGATTCAGTGGCTCAGGCTGCAGCCAAACGGTCGTTTCTCTATCTCCAGGGGAGCATCTTGGGCTTCGTTTCTCTCCCAAGAAATTGTTTTCGCCCTTCCTCGCTCCTCTCTGTCAGCCATCCGAAGCAGGGAGGATGATGGTAAAGAGCCTCAGCTGTCGTCGTGTGCGCTCACAGGTATGTTGACGACACGCCAGCTGGTCGTTATTTCCACAAGAAACCTTGTGCTTTACTGCAAATTCTTGGCACATATAGAGCCCACACACACTAAAATACAAACACTTGACGATATCTGGTACAGTCAGTCTCAAAAACTGTTTACTACAGTAATGTGTAAAGTAAAATTTGTATACTTTAAAGTATAGCCATGGAGGCTATCCAAAGACAAACCTCGGTGAAAGACACAGTGAAGCACTACTGCACCAACCACAGAGGACACAACCCAAACCCTTTTCTCTTGGCCTTGACAAGGAGAGAAAGAGGACAGTTGGTCTTTCCAACGCCTGTGGCGTTATTCATTATCTTTTGATATGGGCCTGACAACAGGAGAAGGACATTCCCTAGTATGATGTATGGAGGCCAGACAGAGCTCACCTGCACACTGGCCAAAGTGTTCCACTCTGATGTGCTTGTCCCGCCTACAGGCAATGGTGCTCAGCTGGCACTGGTCAGCGTAGGTCACCCCATCAGAGCCACACACCTGCTCAGGGGAAAAAAATAGAAACAGGCTAGGATCACAGCTTGTTAACTCTATGCCTGCTTACTACCGACCACTTTAGGCCGATCACAAGCTCAGTAGTTCCAGATAAAGTGTTCTGGATTCTGTGATGAATTTCTGACATAGAGAGGATAATGTAAAGGCCCACCTTGGTCTTGTTCATCTCGTCACAGTCGGGCGAGGGGCATTCACAGTGGGCTTGACCATTGACCTCAACACAAGACGCACCAAACTTGCAGTCCAGCTCATTACATGAGGTTGGGGCATCAGCACCTGAGATGCGAATGAAGGGGTTAAAATCAACTCATGGGTCAATGGATACCATCACTGTCCATCATATGAATGTGTATTCATGGTCCAAATCATGATGCTGAAATTAACTGCTCTGAATCCTAGTTGATAATCACCATAATAATGTATATGCATGGTACCACTTCCACATACATACAGGGAGGTCCAAACGTCATGTGACAGTGACAATTGTTGTTGTTTTGGCTCTCTACTTCAGCCCTTTGGATTTTGAGTGATACAATGACTATGAGGTTAAGGTGCAGACTGTCAGCTTGAGGGTATTTTCATAAGCAAATACAGCATCGTTTGTACATAGTACCACCATTTCAGAGGACCAAAAGTATTGGGGCAAATTCAGTCTATGTGTATTAAAGTAGTAAAAAAAAGTATTTGGTCCAATATTCATAGTACGTAATGACTACATGTGACTCTACACATTTGTTGGATGCAGTTTGTTTTGGTTGTGTTTCAGATTATTTTGTGCCCAATACAAATGAACGATGTATTGTGTCAATTTGGAGTCACTTTTATTGTAAATACGATGATACGATAATACAATGATTATGGATAGTCCTGAATGAATCTTGAATAATGATGACTGAGAAGGTTACATACGCACAAATATCATACCCCCCCCCCCCAAAATGCTAAACTCCCCTCTGAAAAGTTAGCATGTCTTGGGGGTACGATATTTCTGTCTCTGTAACTTTCTCACTCATCATTATTCACACAGTCAGTGCTGGAGGACAGAGCCAAAACAACAAAACATTTGTCCCTGTCTCAATGCTCTTGGACTATATAGAAACATGAGTAGGTTATGCAGATGAACTATTGTTATGCTTTCCATACACGAATATATTAATGATGAATCTTTAGTATAAAGTAAATGTGTGGACTCTTTTCAAGACAATAAAAAAGGATTTGGTCTCATTCCGTCATGTTTGTTGTGTTTGGGGTCAGGCGCCTTCACGGCACTGATCGTTAAAATGGCGCCGGAGGAAATGGCAGCAGTTTTATGGGCGCCCAACCAATTGTGCTATTATGTGGGGGGTTTTCGCATTATTTGTAACTTATTTGTACATAATGTTTCTGCAACCGAATCTTACGGCAAAAAATAGCTTCTGGATATCAGGACAGCGATCACTCACCTCGGATTAGACAAATATTTTTTCTGCAACAAAGACGACGCACAAGACATTCTCCAAACACCCCACAGGACCGACATTCCGTTACTTGCAAGAGGAAGCGACGCAGGTACATAGGACAAAGAGCCGGATGCCTGGTCAGGACCCGGCGAAGTCGACTGGGAAAGCTGCCATTACCGTCAATACTACTTGCCAACGTGCAATCATTGGACAATAAATTAGACGAGGTACGATCACGAATATCCCAACAGGACATCAAAAACTGTAATATCCTATGTCTCACGGAATCGTAGCTGAATGACGACATGGATATTCAGCTAGCGGGATATACGCTGCACCGGCAGGATAGAACAGCACACTCTGGTAAGACGAGGGCAGGCGGTCTGTGCATATTTGTAAACAACAGCGCGAAATCATGGCTGTTTATTTACCACCACAGACAGATGCTGGCACTAAGACCACACTCAGTCAGCTGTATAAGGAAATATGCAAACAGGAAACCACTCACCCAGAGGCGGCGCTACTAGTGGCCGGAGACTTTATTGCAGGGAAACCTAAATCAGTTCAACATAATTTATACCAACATGTTAAATGAGCAACCAGAGGGAAACAAATTCTAGATCACCTTTACTACACACACAGAGACGCGTACAAAGCTCTCCCTCGCCCTCCATTTGGTAAATCCGACCACAACTCTATCCTCCTAATTCCTGCTTACAAGCAAAAATGAAAGCAGGAAGCACAAGTGACTCGGTCTATAAAAAAAGTGGTCAGATGAAGCAGATGCTAAACTACAGGACTGTTTTGCTACAGGACATGTTCCGGGATTCTTCCAATGACATTGAGGAGTACACCACATCCGTCACTGGCTTTATCAATAAGTGCATCGAGGACGTCGTCCCCACAGTGACTGTACGCACATACCCCAATCAGAAGCCATGGATTACAGGCAACATTCACACTGAGCTAAAGGGTAGAGCAGCCGCCTTCAAGGTGTGGGACTGGAAATCATGCTAACCCTGCAACGAACCATCAAACAGGCAAAGCGTCAATACAGGGCTAAGATTGAATCATACTACACCGGCTCCGACGCTCGTCTTATGTGGCAAGGCTTGCAAACTATTACAGACTACAAAGGGAAGCACAGCTGTGAGCTGCCCAGTGACACGAGCATACCAGACGAGCTAAATCACTTCTATGCTCGCTTTGAAGCAAGCAACACTGAGGCATGCATGAGAGCATCAGCTGTTCCGGATGACTGTGTAATCAGGCCCTCCGTAGCTGACATGAGTAAGACCTTTAAACAGGTCAACATACACAAGGCTGCGGGGCCAGACAGATTACCAGGACGTGTGCTCCGGGCTTGTGCTGACCAACTCGCAGGTGTCTTCACTAACATTTTCAACATGTCCCTGACTGAGTCTGTAATACCAGCATATTTCAAGCAGACCACCATAGTCCCTGTGCCCAAGAACACAAAGGCAACCTGACTAAATGACTATAGACCTTAGTACTCACGTCCGTAGCCATGAAGTGCTTTGAAAGGTTGGTAATGGCTCACATCAACACCATTATCCCAGAAACCCTAGACCCACTCCAATTTGCATACCGCCCAAACAGATCCACAGATGATGCAATCTCTATTGCACTCCACACTGCCCTTTCCCACCTGTACAAAAATAACTCTTATGTGAGAATGCTATTCATTGACTAGAGCTCAGCGTTCAACACCATAGTACCCTCAAAGCTCATCACTAAGCTAAGGATCCTGGGACTAAACACCTCCCTCTGCAACTGGATCCTGGACTTCCTGACGGGCCGACCCCAGGTGGTGAGGGTAGGTAGCAAAACATCTGCCACGCTGATCCTCAACACTGGAGCTCCCCAGGGGTGCGTGCTCAGTCCCCTCCTTCACTCACGACTGCATGGCCAGGCACGACACCAACACCATCATTAAGTTTTCAGACGACACAACAGTGGTAGGCCTGACCACATACAACGACGAGACAGTATATAGGGAGGAGGTCAGAGACCTGGCCGTGTGGTGCCAAAATAACAACCTATCCCTCAACGTAACCAAGACTAAGGAGATGATTATGGACTACAGGACAAAGAGGACCGAGCACACCCCCATTCTCATCGACGGGGCTGTAGTGGGGCAGGTTGAGAGCTTCAAGTTCCTCGGTGTCCACATCAACAACAAACTAGAATGGTCCAAACACACCAAGACAGTCATGAAGAGGGCACGACAAAGCATATTCTCCCTCAGGAAACTAAAAGGTTTTGGCATGGGTCTGAGATCCTCAAAAGGTGCCTCAGCTGCAACATCGTGAGCATCACTGGTACAGCAATTGCTCGGCCTCTGACCGTAAAGCACTACAGAGGGTGTGTTTTTTATTTATTTTACCTTTATTTAACTAGGCAAGTTAAGAACAAATTCTTATTTTCAATGACGGCCTAGGAACAGTGGGTTAACTGCCTGTTCAGGGGCAGAATGACAGATTTGGGTTAGGGTTAGGGCTAACCCTACCTTGTCAGCTCGGGGATTTGAACTTGCAACCTTTCGGTTACTAGTCCAACACTAACCACTAGGCTACCCGGCCCAGTACATCACTGGCACTGGGGCTAAGCTGCGTGCAATCCAGGACCTCTACACCAGGCGGTGTCAGAGGAAGGCCCTAACAATTGTCAAAGACCCCAGCCACCCCAGTCATAGACTCTTCTCTCTACTACCGCATGGCAAGCGTTACCGGAGTGCCAAGTCTAGGACAAAAAGGCTTCTCAACTGTTTTTACCCCCAAGCCATAAGACTCCTGAACAGGTAATCAAATGGCTACACGGACTATTTGCATTGTGTGCCTTCCCCCCCAACCCCTATTTTACGCTACTGCTACTCTCTGTTCATCATATATGCATAGTCACTTTAACCATATCTACATGTACATACTACCTCAGTCAGCCAGACTAACCGGTATGTAGCCTCGCTACTTTTATAGCTACTGTATTTAGCTATCTTTTTAGTGTTGTTTTATTTATTACTTACCTATTGTTCACCTAACACCTTTTTTGCTCTATTGGTTAGAGCCTTTAAGTAAGCATTTCACTGTAAGATCTGTTGTATTCGGCGCACGTGACAAATTAACTTTGATTTGATTACTGGTACTTTGACCAAGGAACCTGTTTGAAGCAACCACTGGGTTGCATCAGCAGCAACAACAGGGGCTAAGAATCATTGCCATGAGCCCCTGAGGCATCAAGTGTGGGCTCTCCTCTCTGCGCTGACCTAACTGTTGTGCAGAGAGCCTCCTCTCGGCTTTCAAGTGCGGCCCCCCCCACCCCACCCCACCCCACTTTGTGCTGGGACTATTGACTTCATTAAGCACTTGACTTCCTGTCAATAGCTGACGGTGGATCTTAACGAGACAGTGCCTGGATAACACAGCGGGACCTTCCCCTCTCAGTTGTGTATTCATTAGGTTAGGTTGCCATTCATATAGACATTAGAATGGAGGGCTAAATTAATGGATACTGGATAAATATTTCCCAAATATTGTATTAGGTACATCCATCTAGTACCAAGTCGGACTCCCCTTTGATTCCAGAACAGACTGAATTATTTGGGGAATGGATTCAACAAAGTGTGGCATTCAAATATTTATCAATTCGTATCAAGAGACCTAACGTGTGCCAGGAAAACATTCCCCACACCATTGTAACCATCAGCCTGTACATCAGGCAGGATGGAGCCATGGACTCATGCTGCTTACACCAAATCCTGACTCTGCCATCAGCATGATGCTACAGGAACTGGGATTCGTCGGACCAGGCAATGTTTTTTCACTCCTAAATTGTCCAGTGTCGGCGATCGTGTGCCCACTGGAGCCGCTTCTTCTTCTTTTTAGCAGATAGGAGTGGAACCCTCTACTGCATTATAGCCCATCCGTGACAAGCACCGACGAGTTGTCCGTTCCGAGATGTTGTTCTGCACACCACTGTTGTACTGCGCCGTTATTTGCCTGTTTGTGACCTGTCTGTTAGCTTGCACGATTCTTGCCATTCTTCTTCAACCTCTCTCATCAACGAGCTGTTTTCACCCACAGGACTGCCGCTGACTGGATGTTTTTTTGTTTGTTCTACAATTTTCTGTAAACCCTAGACACTGCTAGCTGTGCCACTTAAGATCCTGGTTCGAGTCCAGGATCTGTCGTAGCCTGCCGCGACCGGGACTGCGCACAATTGGCCCAGTATTGTCCGGGTTAGGGGAGGTTTTGGCGGGCAGGGATGTTCTTGTCCCATCGCGCACTAGCGACTCCTGTGGCGGGCCGGGTGCAATGCACGCTGACACAGTCGCCAGGTGTACAGTGTTTCCTCTGACACATTGGTGCGGCTGGCTTCCGTGTTAAGTGGGCGTTGTGTCAAGAAGCAGTGCAGGTTGTGTTTCGGGGGACGCACGGCTCTCGACATTCGCCTCTCCTGAGTCCGTATGGGAGTTACAGCGATGGGACAAAACTGTAACTACCAACTGGATGACATGAAATTGGGGATAAAACTGTGATAAAACTGAGAAAGGGATAAAAAAAATAAAACCCTAGACACCGTCGTGCGTGAAAAGCCCAGGAGGACAGACGAGGTACTGAGGTACTGGAACTGGCACACCTGACTCAATGTCTGTAGGAGCAAACCATTTTTGTGAATGGGGTTGTGTACTTAATAAACTGATATTTCCCATTCTGATTTGTTTTTCCTTCAAATAACAGAATGAAAAATTACAGCTACAACAACAGCCATTGTTGTCAAAGACTCCAGCCACCCTAGTCATAGACTGTTCTCTCTGCTACTGCACGGCAAGCGATACCAGAGCGCCACGGCTAGGTCCAAGAGGCTTCTAAATAGCTTCTACCCCCAAGCCATAACATTCAGACTCCTGAACACCTAATCAAATGGCTACCCAGACGACCTGCATTGCCTTCCCCCCCTTTTACACCGCTGCTACTCTCTCTTATCATCTATACATAGTCACTTTAATAACTCTACCTACATGTACATATTACCTCCATTACCTCGACTAACCGGTACCCCCGCACATTGACTCTGTACCGGTACCCCCTGTATATAGTCTCGCTATTGTTATTTTACTGCTGCTTTTTAATTACTTGTTCATTTTATTTATTTATTTGTAAAAAAAAAACATTCTTACTGCATTGTTGGCTAAGGGCTCATAAGTAAGCGTTTCAGCATACAACACTGAATACTATTGTATTCGGCGCATGTGACTAATACAATTTGATTTGATTGTTATTGTACTGCAGCCGCTTCACTTTCTGATACTTCTTAATGCTGATAAAACAGGTGGCTTAGAGAAAAATCCATTGAGTTCATGATTTCGCTTCTGCAAGGCCGCTCCCTGGATGAGAGGAGTTACAGGGACGAGACGAGAGCCGAGGGGTTGCCATGCTCTGTCGGTGGCGCGGTGAGTTAACAGGTGGTGCACGTCAGTCAGCAGGGGCTCCCTGTACCTGTGTCGCAGCCGCTCCTGCCCATCTTACTGCCGTCGGGGCACACATTGCATTTCATGCCCTTCACTCCAGTCTTGCAGGAGCACAGGCCTGACATCTGCTCGCAGTCGTCCCTCACCGAGCCCACTGCGTCGCAGTTACACGCTGGAACACCGAGGGAGAGAAAGAAAGAGAGGAAGGGAGATATAAATAGGGAGAAGGAAGGAATGGAGGAAGAGAGAGATGGAAACAAAAGGGTAAGTGGTACTTAATGACATACAGTGAATAACAATCCACCACAATGCAAGATAAAGAATATTGATTATCCAGCTTAACTCTTTCCCTAAAACTCTTCAAGATTTTCTATTGGGCTTTTCAGTTCGGAACTAGACTTAATCTATGTCATAGAAACAGGCCCGCTACACTCATTCAGGCCCCCTAGGTTGATGTAAATCTCAGCGCCTCGGTGTCGGGACTGGAGTCATAGATAGTTCAGGCAGAGGCCAGCCAGAGTCCTGAGGCAAGTGGGTAGTTGGGCCAATAAGATCACAGAGAGCCTCCAGGCCCCAAGGAATAACATCAACCCCATCAAACCCCATCATGGTCCTGGAATCAATGTTTTCCCCCCTGCTGAACTCTGTACTGATGTACTGATGTGTGTACTGTTTGCTTGTCCGTGGGTAAACCCCACAGGTCAGGCTACAGTGGAGACGGATACAAGCTCCTGCTGTGGACTAAATAGCTCAGCGGGTCTTCTACTGTATTACCAAGAACTCTGTTCACATGTAGGATAGTATTCAAAAAGGATGACGGACACACAGCCACACAAAGGAATTGAGGCAATGTCAAGTGCAGTTGTGTGACAGCTTTGACAAAGCTCTGATTCTTGGGTCTCTGTTTTTTTCTTTCAAGAGGTTATATTATGTAAATCTAGTCCTTTTTCTTATTTTTCTTCTTATGAACTCTGTGGCTTCAACAATAAGCATTCATTTTTCAACTTAATCTCTTTACAGCCAAGTGCTACACTTAACTAATATAACATATTTGTCTTACAGAAGGGAATACATACATATACGGGAGCCAAAGATCCTTGAATTACAAGCGCCAGAGTCTTGTAACTGTACTACACAGGAACATTGTTTCATTTCAAACATTGTTTCATCCTGCCGGAAGAGGATCCGGCACCTCACCGTTTTGGACCGTTTCATTATAGATCCTATTTGGCCAGATCCGGTACCTTTCGTGGCTTGAAAAATAATCGTAACTTTTTGCAATGTAAACATTTTGATAAAAGCGTTCAAAGTTAATTTGAGTTTCCTCAATATTCTAAGAGTTGATTCCGGCTTATGGTTTGCGCAACACTGCAACCAACACTGAACCAACATATAAATGCAACATGGAACAATTTCAAAACATTTACTGAAGAGGCTTCCTGAGTGCTGGCTGTGCCACTAGAGATTCTGGGTTCGAGTCCAGGCTCTGTCGCAGCTGGCCACGACCGGAAGACCCATAGGCAGGTGCACAATTGGCCCAGCGTCGTCTGGGTTTGGGGAGGGTTTGGCCGGCAGGGATGTTCTTGTCCCATCATGCACTAGCGACTCCAGTGGCGGGCCGAGCGCAGTGCACGCTGAACTGTCGCCAGGTGCATGGTGTTTCCTCCAACACATTGGTGTGACTGGCTTCTGGGTTAAGTGGGTCAAGAAGCAGTGCGACTTGGTTGGGTTGTGTTTCGGAGGACACACGGCTCTCGACCTTCGGCTCTCCCGAGTCCGTACGGGAGTTGCTGCGATGGGACAAGACTGTAACTACCAATTGGCTACCACGAAATTGGGGAGAAAACCGGGTTTAAAAAAAACTACCCTTACTTAGTTACAGTTCATATAAGGAAATGTAAATAAATTCATTAGGCCCTAACCTATGGATTTCACATGTCTGGAAATACAGATATGCATCTATTGGTCACATATACAGTCAATCAATCAAATGTATTTATAAAGCCCTTCTTACATCAGCTGATGTCACAAAGTGCTGTACAGAAACCCAGCCTAAAACCTCAAACAGCAAGCAATGAAGGTGTAGAAGCACGGTGGCTAGGAAAAACTCCCTAGAAAAGCCCGAACCTAGGAAGAAACCTAGAGAGGAACCAGGCTATGAGGGGTGGCCAGTCCTCTTCTGGCTGTGTCGAGTGGAGATTATCACAGAACATGGCCAAGATGTTTAAACGTTCATAGATGACCAGCAGGGTCAAATAATAATAGTCACAGTGGTTGTAGAGGGTGCAACAGGACAGCACCTCAGGAGTAAATGTCAGTTGGCTGTTCATAGCCGATCATTAAGAGTATCTCTACCACTCCTGCTGTCTCTAGAGAGTTGGAAACAGCAGGTCTGGGTCAGGTAGCACATCTGGAGAACAGGTGAGGGTTCCATAGCCACAGGCAGAACAGTTGAAACTGGAGCAGCAGCATGGCCAGGTGGACTGGGGACAGCAAGGAGTTATCAGGCCAGGTAGTCCTTGAGGCATGGTCCTAGGGCTCAGGTCCTCCGAGAGAGAGAGAAAAAAAGAGAGAGAGAATTAGAATTAGAGAGAGCATACTTAAATTCACACAGGACACCAGATAAGACAGGAGAAGTACTCCAGATATAAATGACTAACCCTAGCCCCCCGTGCCTTTGGAAAGTATTCAGACCCCATTACCTTTTCCACATTTTGTTAGGTTACAGCCTTATCCTAAAATTGATTAAATCGTTTTTCCCCTCATCAATCTGCACACATAATTCATTAAAAATTTAAAACTGAAATATCACATTTACATACGCATTCAGGCCCTTTACTCGGTACTTTGTTGAAGCACCTTTGGCAGCGGTTACAGCATAGTCTTCTTGTGTATGGTGCTACAAGCTTGTCACACCTGTATTTGAGAAGTTTCTCCCGTTCTTCTCTGCATTTCCCCTCAAGCTCTGTCAGGTTGGACTGGGTAGAGTCACTGCACAGCTATTTTCAGGTCTCTCCAGAGATGTTCGATCGGGTTCGAGTCCAGGCTCTAGCTGGGCCACTCAAGGACATTCAGCCACTCCTGTATTGTCTTGCCTGTGTGCTTAGGGTCGTTGTCCTGTTGGAAGATTAACCTTCACCCCAGTCTGAGGCCCTGAGCACTCTGGAGCAGGTTTTCATCAAGGATCTCTCTGTACTTTGTTCCGTTCATTTTTCCCTCTATCCTGACTAGTCTCCCAGTCCCTGCCGCTAAAAAACTTGCCCACAGCATGATGCTGCCAACAACATGCTTCACTGTAGGGATGATTCCAGGTTTCCTCCAGACGCTCCTCCTGACGCGTGACATTCAGGCCAAAGGGTTCAATCTTGGTTTCATCAGACCAGAGAATCTTGTTTCTCATGGTCTGAGTGTCTTTAGGTGCCTTTTGGCAAACTTCAAGCGGGCTGTCATGTGCCTTTTACTGAGGAGTGGCTTTTGTCTGGTCACACTACCGTAAAGGGATGATTGGTGGAGTGCTGCAGAGATGGTTGTCCTTCTAGATGGTTCTCCCATCTCCACAGAGGAACTCTGGAGCTCTGTCAGAGTGACCATCGGGTTCTTGGTCAACTCCCTGACCAAGCCCTTCTCACCCGATTGCTCAGTTTGGCCGGGCGGCCAGCTCTAGGAAGTGTCTTGGTGGTACCAAACTTCTTCAATTTAAGAATGATGGAGGCCACTGTGTTCTTGGGGACCTTCAATGCTGCAGACATTTTTTGGTACCCTTCCCCAGATCTGTACCTCGACACAATCCTGTGTCGGAGCTCTGTAGAAAATTCCTTTGACCTCATGGTTTGGTTTGTGCTCTGACATGCACTGTCAACTGTTGGACCTAATATAGACAGATCTGTGCCTTTCTAAATCATGTCCAATAAATTGAATTTACCACATGTGGACTCCAATGAAGTTGTAGAAACATCTCCAGGATGATCAATGAAAACAGGATGCACCTGAGCTCAATTTCGAGTCTTATAGCAAAAGGTCCGAATACTTATGTAAGTAAGGTATTTCTGTTTTTTATTTGTAATACATTTTCCAACATTTCTAAAAAAAAAATGTTAATTTTGTCATTACGGGGTATTGTGTGTAGATTGCTGAGGATTTAAAAATATATATTATTAATCCATTTTAGAAAAAGGCTGTAATGTAACACAATGTGAAAAGAGTGAAGTGGTTTGAATTCTTTCTGAATGCACCGTACCTAAAAAACAGGTAGGGGTGTGGATCAGAAAACCAGTCAGTATCTGGTGTGACCACCATTTGCCTCATGCAACGTGACACATCTCCTTTGCATAGATTTGATCAGGCTGTTGATTGTGACTTGTTGTCCCACTCCTCTTCAATGTCTGTGTGAAGTTTCTGGATATTGACATGAACTGGAACACACTGTCATACATGTTGGCCCAGAGCATCCCAAACATGCTCAATGGGTGACATGTCTGGTGAGTATGCAGGCCATGGAACAACTGGGACATTTTCAGCTTCCAGGAATTGTGAGCAGATCCTTGCGACATGGGGCCGCGTATTATCATACTGAAAGACGAGGTGATGGCGGAGGATGAATGGCATGACAATGGGCCTTAGAATCTCGTCATGGTATCTCTGTGCATTCAAATTGATTTTGTTGTCCGCAGCTTTTGCCTGCCCATACCACAATCCCACCACGTTGACACAATGTTGACCGCTCCCCCAAACGACACCATACAAGCTGTCAGCCATCTGCCTGGAACAGTTGAAACCAGGAATTATCCGTGAGGAGCACACTAGTCCAGAGTGCCAGTGGTCATCGAAGGTGAGCATTTGCCCACTAAAGTTGGTTACGACGCCGAACTGCAGTCAGGTCATGACCCTGGTGAGGACAACGAGCACGCAGATTAGCTTCCCTGAGATGGTTTCTGACAGTTTGGTTGTTTCTTCGGTTGTGCAAACCCACAGTTTTGTCTGGGTGGCTGTGTAATGATCATGATCAGATCATGCTGTTTAATCAGCTTCTTGATATGCCATACCAGTCAGGTTGATGGATTATCTTGGCAAATGAGAATTCTCACTAACAGGGATGTGCACAAATGAGAGAAATACGTTGTTTGTGGAACATTTCTGGGAAACAACACTTTACATGTTGGGTTTATATTTTTGTTCAGTGTATGTTTGAGACCAACGCGTGGCTGTGTGAGAAGTGCGCCTGTATCTCTCACAGAACTAGAATGAGATTCACTTTCTATGATCTCTCTCCCTCTCTCTGCTCTGATAGACATGAGCCTGCAAACTCTCATCTCTTCAGAGTTGCACTTCATCATTTATTTCCTGATAGAATCATAACCGCGGGAAGGGTGCTGGAGGTGCCGCGGCACCCCTGACAATTTGAAATACATTTGCCATAGTTATAGAATTACTACTGCCTGTTCAGAAACAAATAAAACAAACAAATACAACAAACAAATAATTCAGAATAGCCTACTACACCATGAGAAGGCCTATCATTTATCAATAGCTTCTGAAATTTTGTGTAGCCCAATAACAAAGCATAGCCTACAGTCGGGAACACGCAGCAAATCTGTCAGTGAACAACATGCAGACAAAACAGGCCTTTATGTCAAACACAATCACAGGAAAACACAGGTTGGAAAGCAAATGGCTCCTGCTGAAAAGAGAAGACAATGCTGTTGGCTACCAGAATATTTGATCAACATCCAAATAGTGTTTTACAAAGTAAAACAAGAGACAGATAGACTTCTGGCATGAACGCATCGGCCATCACCGGCGAGTGTGCTGCCCATCATTGGGTGAGTCAGTGAAACTGGAAAGCAGTTTTAGAATGATGATTTAGAATGATGATGATTTCCTCCTCACATTGTAACCTACAATATGTGTTTCACCACACACCTAGGCTATTGATGGTTTCAAGACAAGGTCGTTTTTATTGATCTCCGATTTCCAGTGTCATTTAGATCATTTGTGCAGTATTAAAGATACTGCAAAAGTCTCCAGTCATGTAAAATGGTGCAGAGTTGCATGAAATCCGTTTATAAAAAGCAACATTTTCACAGCTACTAAAAATGTACCCCATGTGTGCAACTTCTGTAAGCGCCTATACTCTACTGCTCTATACCACTATGCAAATCCGATGCACTGCTTTATTATAAAGGTACATCAGAGCTACCCAGGTCACCCTCCTCTCGTGCTCACTTTTGGTTCCAGCACCTCCCGATTTACAAATTAAGCAGTGCACAGGACCAAAACTCTTCTGTTCCCTACATCGGGACAGTTAATGTGAAGAAAACAGAAAGCAGCGACGTAGGAGGAGGTCTCTTACGTGTGCAGCCGCTCAAGTTCTCTGTGACAATGCCACGGAAGTTCCAGAAGCCTGGATCACAGCGGTCGCACTTCTGTCCCCCGACGCCGGGCTTACAGGAGCACTGGCCGCTGCCCGGGTCACACGTCCCCTTGTAGGAGCCATACGGGTTACACTGGCACGTACCTGGGGACACAATAAGGATAGGACTGAATGGATGATTTTATTAATGAGATCATTTTACACAGCTAAAACATCAAAACAACAACTCTCCAGTCTGAGGCGATGCCAGAGGGGGATCAGATGAACCACTAAAGGACGGTTTCCCAAAAACTGATTAAGCTTAGTCCGGGATTCAATTGCGTATCTCAACTGAAAGCAGCAGAGGCTGCTGAGGGGAGGACGGCTCATAATAATGGCTGGAATGGAGTTTAATGGTGTGAATGGTATCAAACACAAGTTTGACACCATTCCAAATACTCCATTCCAGCCATTATTTTGAGCCGTCCTCCCCTCAGCAGCACTGACTGAAAGAGCTTTTAATCCAGTACTAGACTTGAATCTGTGTCCTGGAAACCGGCCCTATACGTAGACCTTCAAATATCACTACATATGCAGGTTTTCCTTTCCAGCAAATGTATGCTAGACTGTTTGAGTGCATCAATAAGTTAATACCATTGTGATGGATATAATACAAGTGGTCACAGGTGAGAGATCAGATGTCAGGTAAGAGGTTGGCACACTTACTGGTGCATCCAGCGAGTCCCACACCAAGGGCCGCCGTCTTGTTGTCGCGGCAACAGCCGTAGACTGACTGAATGCAGCGTTGTGGCGCTGTCAGCTCCGGTGGAGAGGTGGCTGAAATCGCTGATGAGATGGGAACGAGGATGGAACAAAAGAGGGAGAGAAGAAAAGATAAAAACAAACTTTTTAGAGTGACAGTGAAGGCTCTTTTAAAAGGAGTTAGAAGACACATTCTCTGAACAACGTGCAACTTCTAGCGAACAATGAGGTTCACCTCGAGGGCCAGAGGTGAAAAGCTGGCATCTGGCTTCTAGATAACAATTCTACTTTCCCAATCCTGACAATGGCTCAAAATCAGGGAGAAATTATGCCATTACCTGAAAACAAACAATGGTGTTCCAAGTGGAACAGCTGACATTTGCCACATCCTAGGAGGCCTATTCTCTTCATTTGTTCTCCTGTGAAATTGCAGCATGCGACACAACATCTCTACAAGCTTTCAGAAGCAGAAAACAACAAGTCTGCGGCTGAATGTGATGGACTGGGCCAATCTGTGAGCGTATGTGTGTAGTTGTTTTGTCTGTGCGTGTGCCAAATTCCAAGCCGACGTGACAGCTCGAAAAGAAAACCCACATACAACACACCCTAAACAAATATGTTACCCAACAGAGACTTGTGTATAAGGGAAATGAGAGCGCGAGATGGAAGGATGGAGGGAAAAGAGGGAGGCAGGGAGGTGGTTCAACGGCCAAGGCAATATATTATCTTATCGCTCAAACTCTCTCCAAGCCTTGGATCAAAATGGCCTCCACTCTCTATTTCTTTCTTCCTCTCTTGTGTTTCTCATTTGGAGTTTGGAGGCTGCAGATACCGGCCCATAAATCACACTCTTACTGGTGTGGATATGAGCCGAAGCCTAATGGTGATGACTAGCTCTTTCTTTTTTCAGTGCTTTCCCACTCCAGTGATGGGCTTTGGACACAGTTCATTAACTTGCCACTTTTCAGTGCTCCTGCTACTATCTGTACTGAGCCTATTAGGGCAAGGGAGAACTTTTAATTTCATATGTTCTTCAACCCTTCAAGGGTTTTCCTCTTCAGTGGCCATTGTCTGGCATAATGCAGTTCTCCCTGATGTGAGAGTATTACTCTCTCTATCACAAGGTCTGCTGCTGCCACGGCTCTGTACAGGTAGCCTTTGTATGTCTCCTAGGAGAGAATTGAGTGCCTCTGCACGTAGCAACGGTATATAGCACAGGATCTTTTTAGACCTCATGAAGACTTGAATCACTGACCCAGTTATCCGATAGAAAATGCAAAATAGGACAGCTTGAAAGTTCTTCAGAGACAGCTGTCATAGATCAAAGAACTCCCAGAGACACTACACATAAGTTGTTTATAAACAACATAGGACAGTACAAAACAACAAGATCGTGTTGAGGTCAATCCCTGTTTGTTTTGTCTAGTTCGTGAAAGCCATCAGGAGCTTTTCTTGAGTGTGTCTGAAGGCTTGGAGATCAAACCATGGTCAAAGACAAGTTCCTGCATGTATAGCTAATGAAGAAGGGCCCAATGAGATTCCCATTGATCTGAGCTTTTTGGGAGAAGAAGAAGAGGACCCAGAGCTCGCACACCAATAGCATTCCACAAGAAAAGGGATTGATTATCCGCAGATGGTGGAGAAGCGTGACAGAAAGCAGCCAAAATGCCAGCTTAGCAGGGACAACTCTACAGGGATGCGAGTGTGAAATCCGAGCGTATCGCTCTCTTCTCTCCCTATCTTTTTCTCCCTCCCTCTTTTTTTAGGACAGCTAGGAATCAAACAGGCTGCAGTGATCATACAGAATCTTTTATGTGCCTTTGGCTTCACTCTGGCCTACTACAGAAACGTCTCTATACTGTCTCTTCAGTTAAAGCTTGTGGTTTGCACTGCCAAGGCAGAGACTCGAGTATAACTAGTGTTCCCTGCTGAACTGCCTAGCACCTGTGGTGGATGTCTCTAGAGAAATAGGAGCTTCTTCATGTTGAGCCTTTGGTAGCCACATGCACGTTGAGCCATATGTAGCCACATTGAATCTGGGAAATGACACTGTGTTGGATATGTTACCACCAAAGTGCTATTCAGAAGAAACAACAGGATTTCTGGGCGTTGCTTTTTGGCAAAGTAGTAAACTGTGTGAATCCCCTGTACGAGATGGATTATTACTCTGGCTGATCTTAGATCATTTATGGATGTCCAGGCAGCTCACCTGTGCAGGGTCCCTGATTCTGGATCAGCAGATGCCCTTGCCTTTCGCAACTGGCCTTCTTCATCTCACACTCGTTGCTGTAGGTCTTCCCATCTGAGCCACACACCTGAGGAGAATTGTAGTCATACGCATATGAATGCTGGAACATAGCAACGTTTGATAGCAATTTCATTTCAAATGACTTCATGTACATAGTTCATTTTCAAGCCATGTGACAAATTCCATCTAAATATGAAAATTGAATAGCACTAATATTAACTGAATGTAAATGTCAGATGTCATGCATTCATTATCTAGGAATTACATAGGCATGCGTGAAATGAAAACCACCACTATTTAAGTAAAACCCAAGTAGAGGGTTGTTGTTGGGAAGGCTAAATTATGGAGGTTAAGGCTTACCAGGTTGCGAGGCATGCGATTGCAGTCGAAGTCACAGACACAGCGGTCATCCTCTGTGTCCTCGTCCCACGAGCCTCCAAACGTACGACACCTATCCTGTTCACAGCTCTCAACACCTGAGGCCGACCCTCCTGAACCACACTCTGCAAAGACAACACACAGAGAAAAAACTGAAGTGGTTATTAACAGCCCAGCACAGACACACATTTTAAGAACCCCTAACCTTTTGAAACATCAGTAAAAATGCCTTCCATCTTTGTCTTCCCCCCCCAAAAAGTTAATGGCAGAGTGTTTATACATTCAGAGCACGCCATCTTTTGATGTTGGAATTTTCTTCACGTTGGCACTGAGATTGAACCAAAGGCGCTGCTGGAAGTACAAGATAATGACCAACCATGGAGAGAACCAGCAATTGACAAAATAAATTAGGCACAACATTGCTGCGCCACCAGTGAGGCATCCTTTACATTTCAATTAAAGTTGAAGATAGAGGGAGGAGGAAAATATTATCACTTGCATCCCTGCGAGGGGGAATCAATGCAAGAGCCTGTTTCATGGACACAGATTTCCTGATATGAGGAAGCCACTAATTGCACAGTGTTCTGTAAGATCCAATTATCAATCTACTCCAGTAGTGCTGAACGGTTAGGGCTTTTTGAGGTCCCTTTCGGTTTGATTATAAAAAAATATTATTTTTTAAATTATTTTTTTATTTCAATTTTTTACATTAAATGCACTATGCATTATGTGGGTTGAATGCTGTAACAACACAGACTATCAATAAAAGTCCCATGATGGTAGTGACTGCCCATGCCTGCTGATCACTTATGAACCATCATTTATACACATTACTTTAATAAAATATTTTTGTTATTATGTATATTACGTTTGTTTTATTTGATGACTTTATTTCATTCCAAGTCATCATTTCAGCCCAACAGAGCTGCTGCCTACGCTGTCTGACAAAATCACTATTTTAGTAGTTTTTCTAAATAAACATACTTTTATGACTGCTGAATACAAACTATTAATCACTTAGCTCATGTATTTTCCGGTAGAGATCCCTCAAAGAAACTGCTCTATGTATCCCCTCTTGTTCTTGCATATGATCTGATTTATCTCTAGAGAAACTGCAGTGCAATCCAGGTCGCAATTGTAAATGAGAACTAGTTCTCAACTTGCCTACCTGGTTAAATAAAGGTGAAATAAATAAAATAAATAAACAAATGTGCGCATTGAGGTCACCGAATAAAACAGAATGAAATTCAAATAATTAATCCGATGTCGGTCAATAAGTTGTTTAAAAAACGAAAAATACACCTTTTCACCAGACTTCAGAGAAAAGTAATTCAGATGCTTTTTGTATTGGCGACTGTGGAAGGTAAACTTTTAATTTACTGTGAAACGGTCAACTTCACTGGATCAAAGAGGCGTTTTCAAAGAGCCGTCCTTGAAATGTTTATGAAAATGGTTCTTCAGAGAGCGGTAACAAGGACAAACGACCATCCGGAATTATTTCCAAAGATCGGAGACTTATTAGAAAGCTGAAAAAATATTGGAATAGAGATTCCATAAAAATATAACATACAGCACCTTCAGAAAGTATTCACACCCCTTGACTTTTTCCACAATTTGATGTGTTACAGCCTAAATTTAAAATCAATTAAATTGAGATTTTGTGTCATTGGCCTTCAGTGGAATTATGTTTTTCAAATTAATTAAACATGAAAAGCTGAAATGTCTTGAGTCATTAAGTATTCAACCCTTTTGTTATGGCAAGCCTAAATAAGTTCAGGAATAAAAATGTGTGTCACGACTTCTACCGAAGTCGGTTCCTCTCCTTGTTCGGGCGGTCGACGTCACCGGTCTTCTAGCCATCGCAGATCCATTTGTCATTTTCCATTTGTTTTGTCTTGTTTTTCCACACACCTGGTTTTCATTCCCTCATTACGTGTTGTGTATTTAACCCTCTGTTCTACCCATGTCTTTGTGTGGTACTGTTTGTTGTAAGTACTTGTGCACATGTTGACTGGTCCGCGTCGGGTTTTGTACCCATGCTGGTTATTTCTTTATGTCATCGGTTTTGCTATGAAACTGCTCCGGCTATTACCTAGTTCTGCTCTCCTGCTGCTGACTTCCCTGCCACCAGTTACGCACCCCTTACAATGTGCTTATCAAGTCACATAATAAATTGCAGGGACACTCACTCACTGTGTGCAATAATAGTGTTTAAAATGATTTCTGAATGACTGCCTCTTCTCTGTACTCCACAGATTTGTATTATTATTATTTTTTAAATGTAACCTTTATTTAACTACTCAAGTCCGTTAAGAACTAATTCTTATTTACAATGATGGCCTACCCCGGCCAAACCCAGACAACGCTGGGACAATTGTGCGCCACCCAATGGGACTCCCAATCATAGCCAGATGTGATGCAGCCTGGATTCAAACCGGGGACTGTATTGATGCCTCTTGCACTGAGATGTAGTGCCTTAGACTGCTCCACCACTGAGTGGTGCAGTGAATTTCAAACAGAGATTCAACCATAAAGACCAGGGAGGTTTTCCACTGCCTCGCAAAGAAGGGCACTTGTTGGTAGATGGGTATGAAAAAGGAGACATTGAATAGCCCTTGGAGCAATTCAACTTTGGACAGTTTATCAATATACCCAGTCACTACAAAGACACAGGCGTCCTTCCTAACTCAGTTGCCGGAGAGGAAAGAAACTGCTCAGGGATTTAACCATGAGGCAAATGGTAACTTTGGCTGTGATAGGAGATAACTGAGGATGGATCAACAACATTGTTGATACTCCACAATAATGACCTAATTGACAGAGTGAAAAGAAGGAAACTAGAGTAATACTGCAAAACATGTGGCAAAGTAATTCAATACAAAGTGTTATGTCTGGGGCAAATCCAATATAACAGTTTACTGAGGTCCACTCTCAATATCTTCAAGGGGCCGTTGACCGTCATATCTTCAAGCATTGATTTGATTTGATTTGATTTAGTGGTGGCTGCATCATGTTATGGATATCCTTGTAATTGTTATGGACTTGGGAGTCTTTTAAAGATAAAACAGAAATGGAATAGAGATAATCACAGGCAAAATCCTAGAGGAATTAGTCTGCTTTTCACCATGATGAATTCACCTTTCATCAATAACCTAAAACACAAGTCCAAATCTACACAGGAGTTGCTTACAAGGAAGACAGTGAATGTTCCTGTTTCGGCCTGAGTTATTTAAAAAAAAATTTTAACCTTTATTTAACTAGGCAAGTCAGTTAAGAACAAATTCTTATTTTCAATGACGGCCTAGGAACAGTTGTTTAACTGCCTTGTTCAGGGGAAGAACGACAGATTTTTACCAGCTCGGGGATTCAATCTTGCAACCTTTCGGTTACTAGTCCAACGCTCTAACCACTAGGCTACCTACAGGTGACTTATATCTACCTGAAAATGTCTGAAAAGACCTGAAAATGATTGTCTAACAATGTCCAATTTGATAGAGCTTAAATAATTATGAAAAAAAGAATGGGGTATGAACGGTGGGAAAAGGACCACACTAAGTATGATCCCCAATTAGAGGCAACGATCATCAGCTGCCTCCAATTGGGAACCATACAACAACATAGACATTCAAGACTAGAACATCCCCTAGTCACGCTCTGACCTATTGCACCATAGAGAACCCAAGGGCTCTCTATGGTCAGGGCGTGACCATAGAGGGCAGGGCAGACTCCGACCACAAAACTAGCGTCCGGGCAACTAGCGTCGGTGGCAGCTCCGGTGCGGGACATAGCTCGGACTGCGGATCGGGCCCTGAAGCCGGGCAGGACACCGTGACCGAACTGGGCACCGGAGCAGAGGAAGGCTCCGGCCATGGAGGAGGACTGGACGCCGTGCCTGGACTGGGCACCGGCGCAGAGAAAGGCTCCTGCCATGGAGAGGGACTGGACACCGTGCCTGGACTGGGCACCGGCGCAGAGGAAGGCCCCGGCCATGGAGCGGGACTGGACGCCGTGCCTGGGCACCGGTGCAGAGGAAGGCTCCAGCCATGGCTCCGGCGCAGGAAGCTCCGGGCTGTGGAGAGTCACTGGAAGCTCTGGGCCGTTGACCGTCACTGGAAGCTCCGGACCGTTGACCCTCACTGGAAGCTCCGGACTGTGAACCGTCGCTGGAAGCTCCGGACCGTTGACCGTCACTGGAAGCTCCGGACCGTTGACCGTCACTGGAAGCCCCGGACCGTTGAACTACACTGGAAGCTCCGGACCGTTGACCGTCACTTGAAACTCCGGGCCGTTGACCGTCACTGGAAGCTCCGGGCCATTGACCGTCACTGGAAGCTCCGGACCGTTGACCGTCACTGGAAGCTCCGGGCCGTGGACCGTCACTGGAAGCTCCGGACCGTTGACCGTCACTGGAAGCTCCGGACCGTTGACCGTCACTGGAAGCTCCGGACCGTTGACCGTCACTGGAAGCTCCGACCATTGACCGTCACTTGAAGCTCCGGACCGTTGACCGTCACTTGAAGCTCCGGACCGTTGACCGTCACTGGAAGCTCCGGACCATTGACCATCATTGGAAGCTCTGGACCGTTGACCCTCACTGGAAGCTCTGGGCTGTAGACCGTCACTGGAATCTCCGGACCGTCACTGGAAGCTCTGGACTGTGAACCGTCGCTGGAGTTTCCGGGCTGTGGACCGTCGTTGGAAACTCCAGACTGTACACACTCACTGGTGGACGGGGAGCCGGCACAGGACGTACCGGGCTGGGGAGGCGCACTGGAGGCCTGGTGCGTGGAGCCGGCACAGGTGGCACCGGACTGATGACACGCTCTTCAGGGCGAGTGCAGGGAGCCGGCGCAGGACGTACCGGGCTGGGGAGGCGCACTGGAGGCCTGGTGCATGGAGCCGGCACAGGACCTACAGGGCTGAGGAGGCGCTCTTCAGGGCAAATGAGCTGCAGAATACACCTAAACAAACATCTCTCTCTCTGAAGAATGATGCAAGTTATCCTTTTGATATCCTCCAGACCAGTTATAATGCTTATTGTACAACACTTAAAACCAGATGTAAAGTACTAGGGAGCCCAAATGCCTCTTTTGACCATCTGAATCACTCCCATCTGTATTGACGGGGTGCGCTAGCAAAGCCCCCACTGGCCCTAATGGGTAAATCAATAGTGTAGTCGTGGAAGTGCCAATTAGCATAACCCATCTTCTTAAGTGGATTATGGGGCAGGTCACTATGTAGCGAGCGGTGCAGGGACAAGAGGAGCAGCAGTCCGTCTCCTCAGCCTGATATGGGTCATCAGCAGTGGACTCTGACAGGCTCGAGGGGTCGATAGAATGGAAGGGAATTCACTTTATTGGGATTCGCTATCATTGTGACTGTGTTGATTATGATGAATGGGGATGATAAAAAAGGATTGTAAAATGGATTTGACACCACTATATAAGAGGCCATTTTGTGAGTCTTCTAAAGCTTAATGCGATATTGCATTGCAAAATGTCTGTCAGCACCATACGATGCATGAGTCAACTGACCACAAAGCAGCTGTTAAATAAACAAGGCCCCGGCCTGCCTGGCCACCTGAGTCCATTTATGCAAACTTGCCATGAGAAGGGAAATGTGGGAGTGTGGGAGTGTGAGCCGAGAGAGCCTTCACAACCCGATTCATATTCTGCTCATGCACGTCCAAACTCAAGGAATATAAAAATATAAAAATAAACCTAAGAAATGGAATAAATAAAAGTGAAGAGAGGGAGGGAGTTAAACAAAGGAGGGGGCAGTAATTAGCTGTTGGTCTTTGATGTGGCTGCCACCCGCACTGCCTATGAACCTTTTCATTAGCAGAGAAGATGTCTGCATCAGCTATTCTCCCAGCACCCGTGTCTGCCTGCTTCTTTTACTCAATCATGTCATAACCAGAATCCATTTAGCCAAGGGATCGCCATTAAGCTGAGCAAATACACTACGGTGGAGAGAGGAGAAAAGAAAAAACGTTTTGCTCTATTTTAAAGAAGAGCTGGGAATTGGCTAAGCAAATAAAAACTGTAGAAGCAATAGAGGAAGTAATGTGTGATTTACTAATAGGATGAGGTGATGACTAGAGGGAAGTAGAAGACAGGATAATAGGGTGGATTATGGGAAGTAAAGTAGAGAAAGGGGTGTGACCTACATGGCCTGAGTCACCCCAGTACTATCAATATCAGGGCCAGGAAACACGCCTGTCTGTAAAAAGACACTGTACCAAGATCATGACCCGTGTGAATGTCAACATGACCATTTTTCATCTGTCACAAGTCCCCTTTGTGCTTGCACATCTCCGTACAAGGGCTGGGAATTGCCAGGGACCTCACAATACAATATTATCATGATACTTAGGTGCCGATACAAAATGTATTGCAATTTTCACAATTCTACATGTGTTGCGATACTGTGATTTTTTTTGCGATTCGATGTTCCAAACATGTTGCTCACCATGTCTGTTGCAGAGGGACATGGGAGCCATGAGAAAACCAGTTTTGATCCGTCATGTAAATAAAAGTGCTGGAAAATTATCAAATCAAATGTTATTTGTCACATGTGCTTACTTACAAGCCCTTAACCAACAATGCAATTTTAAGAAATATACAGCCAACAAAAAATAAATAAAGTAACAAATAATTAAAGAGAAGCAGTAAAATAACAACAGCAAGGCTATATACAGGTGGTACCGGTACAGAGTGAATGTGCGGGGGCACCGGATAGTCGATGTAATTGAGGTAATATTTACATGTGGGTAGAGTTATTGAAGTGACTCATGCATAGATAATAACAGAGAATAGCAGCAGCATAAAAGGGGGGCAATGTAAGTGTCACGACTTCCGCCGAAGTCGGCTCCTCTCCTTGTTGTTCGGACGGCGTTCGGCGGTCAACGTCACCGGCTTTCTAGCCATCGCCGCTCCATTTTTCCATTGTTCCATTTGTTTTGTCTTGTTCTCTGCACACCTGGTTTACATTCCCTAATCACACTGCATGTAATTATTCCTCTGTTCCCCCCCATGTCTTTGTGTGGAATTGTTTTTGTTACGTGTTTCGTGTTACACGCCAGGCTGGTTTTCCCCCTGTATTCCGTGGTATTTCACTAAGGATGTTTAATTGTTAAACATTTGCTTATTTTTGTGACTGTTTCGCACCTTGCTCTTTCTACCTTTGGATGGAGGTTTTGACGCAGTGGCATCTGTTTGTTTTATTTGCCTCTGCCTAAATAAAGTGTGCACCTGTTCACTCTCTGCTCTCCTGCACCTGACTTCTCCACCAGTAGCGCACAACTTTGACAGTAAGTAGTCTGGGTAAACATTTGATTAGATGTTCAGTAGTCTTATAGATAGGGGGTAGAAGCTGTTTAGAAGCCTCTTGGACCTAGACTTGGCGCTCCGGTACCGCTTGACGTGTGGCTTGCCGTGTGGTAGCAGAGAGAACAGTGTATGACCAAAAGGAAAATGGAGAACAAGCTATAAAGGAAAAATACTGGAGTTTTGGTGCAGTTACAGCCAACTAGCTCAAAGATATTGCGATAGTCAAAATGATATACTGTAGTATATCGTCAAAAGTAATATCCAGGACCTCCCGAGTGGTGCAATGGTCTAAGGCACTGCACCGCAGTTGTGCCACGAGAGATCCTGGTTCTAGTGCAGGCTCTGTCGCAGCCAGCCGTGACTGGGAAAACCATTGAGCAGTGCACAATTGGCTTAGCGTTGTCCGGGTTCGGGGAGGGTTTGGCCAGCAGGGATGTTCTTGTCCCATCGCGCATTAGTGACTCCTGTGGCGAGCTGGGTGCAATCCATGCTGACACGGTCACCAGGTGTACGGTGTTTCCTCTGACACATTGGTTCGGCTGGCTTCCGAGTTAAGCAGGCGTTGTGTCAAGAAGCAGTGCGGCTTGGCTTGGTTGTGTTTCGACCTTCGCCTCTCCCAAGTCCGTATGGGAGTTGCAGCGATGAGACAAGACTGTAACTACCAATTGGATACGAAGAAATTGGGGAGAAAATAATTAATAAAAGTAATATCCCGATATGTAACCAGTGGTGTAAAAATACTTGAAAGTACTAGTTAAGCCATTTTTGGGGGTATCTGTTCTTGACTTTACTATTTATATTTATGACAACTGTTACTTTTAGTTCACTACATTCCTAACGAAAATGTTTACTCTATACATTTTCCCTGACACCCAAAAGTAATGTTTTTGAATGCTTAGCAGGACAGGAAAATAGTCTAATTCAAACACTTATCAAGAGAACATCCCTGGTCATCCCTACTGTCTCTGATCTAGCGGACTCCCTAACCCTATGCTTCATTTGTATATTATGTCTGAGTGTTGGAACGTGCCCCTTGCTATCCGTAAATAAATACACATTTAAAAAATGGTGCTGTCTGGTTTGCTTAATATAAGGAGTTTTAAATGATTTATACTTTCACTTTTGATACTTACAGTTGAAGTTGGAAGTTTACATACACCTTAGCCAAATACATTTAAACTCAGGTTTTCACAATTCCTGACATTTAATCCTAGTAAAAATTCCCTGTTTTAGGTCAGTTAGGATCACCACTTTATTTTAAGAATGTGAAATGTCAGAATAATAGTAGAGAGAATGATTTATTTCAGCTTTTATTTCCTTCATCACATTCCCAGTGGGTCAGAAGTTTACATACACTTAATTAGTATTTGGTAGCATTGCCTTTAAATTGTTTAACTTGGGCCAAACGTTTCGGGTAGCCTTCCACAAGCTTCTCCCAATAAGTTGGGTGAATTTTGTCCCATTCCTCCTGACAGAGCTGGTGTAACTGAGTCCGGTTTGTATGCCTCCTTGCTCGCACACACTTTTTCAGTTCTGCCCACAAATTTTCTATGGGATTGAGGTCAGGGCTTTGTGATGGCCACTCCAATACCTTGACTTTGTTGTCCTTGAGCCATTTTGCCACAACGTTGGAAGAATGCTTGAGGTCATTGTCCATTTGGAAGACCCATTTGTGACCAAGCTTTAACTTCCTGATGTCTTGAAATGTTGCTTCAATATATCCACATAATTTTCCTTCCTCATGTAGCCATCTATTTCTGAAGGGCACCAGTCCCTCCTGCAGCAAAGCACCCCCACAACATGATGCTGCCACCCTCGTGCTTCAAGGTTGGGATGGTGTTCTTCGGCTTGCAAGCCTCCCCCTTTTTCCTTCAAACATAACGATGGTCATTATGGCCAAACTGTTCTATTTTTGTTTCATCAGACTAGTGGACATTTCTCCAAAAAGTACGATCTTTGTTCCCATGTGCAGTTGCAAACCATAGTCTGGCTTTTTTTATGGCAGTTTTGGAGCAACGGCTTCTTCCTTGTGTAGTGGAGAACCGTCTCAGAAATATAACACTCTTAAAAGAACTAAAGAACAAAGTAGCAAAACTGAGCCTTTCCATGGAAGGACCCTATCACAAACACAACAGTGCTGAGCCCCTCCATGGAAAGAGACCACTCTCATATTACAGAGTCCTGCCTTTATAGGATTCTGTCTTTGCATAACGTATAGAGTCCCCTCCCTCTATATGAAAATAGCTTCCCTTGACCTTTCATTATTTTCTTCTCATCTCAGAGCTAGTTCACGCCCACTAACGCTCATATGTGCTTTTGGTTGGGTTATAATGATGGTAGACCTCTTTCCATGTTCTAAAAATAATGTATGTATTGCATGCTTATGTTTCACGTGTTAGTCATCAGTTATCTTGCTTCCATCTTTCTTCCTGTATCCTCCTGACTATAGTACGTCCAGCTGTCATAAATGTTCGTATGGTCTTGGTTAATGTACTCTTTCAAAAATAGAGTATAGCCTGGGTGTCATAAGGCCTGGGTGTCATCTTCTCTTAATGTGCATGTCCTTGCTATTTCAGCCTGGTAACTAGACCTATTTAATGCTCATCTCTCTCCTTAATGGTTCGCTCCAACACTTGCTGAGCAGCCATTCAGGTTATGTCGATATAGGACTCGTTTTTACTGTGGATATAGATACTTTTGTACCTGTTTCCTCTAGCATCTTCACAAGGTCCTTTGCTGTTGTTTTGGGATTGATTTGCCCTTTTCGCACCAAAGTACATCCCATTCTAGGAGACGGAATGTGTCTCCATCCTAAGAGGTATAATGGCTGCGTGGTCCCATGGTGTTTATTTTTGCAAACTATTGTTTGTACAGATGAACATGCACCTTCAGGCATTTGTAAATTGCTCCCAAGGATGAACCAAACTTGTGGAGGTCTACAATTATTTTCTGAGGTATTTGGCTGATTTCTTTCGATTTTCCCATGATGTCAAGCAAAGAGGCACTGAGTTTGAAGGTAAGCCTTGAAATACATCCACAGGTACACCTCCAATTGACTCAAATGATGTCAATTAGCCTATCAGAAGCTTCTAAAGCCATGACATCATTTTCTGGAATTTTCCAAGCTGTTTAAAGGCACAGTCAACTTAGTGTATGTAGACTTCTGAACAACTGGAATCATGATACAGTGAATTATAATTGAAATAATCTGTCTGCAATTTGTGGAGTGGTTGAAAAACAAGTTTTAATGACTCCAACATAAGTGTATGTAAACATTCCGACTTCAACTGTACGTATATTTTAGCAGTTACATTTACTTTTGATACTTAAGTATATTTAAAACCAAATACTTTTAGGCTTTTACTGGGTCCCTTCTACTTTTACTTGAGTCATTTTCTATTAAGGTTTCTTAACCTTTACTCAAGTATGGCAATTGTGTACTTTTTCCACCACTGTATGTACCTATATAGACTTCCCCCCACTACTTCATACACGTCTGTGTTCTGAAGTGTATTAGGGGGGATCGAAAACAGTGTGGCCTTGGTCAGTCCAGACACGCTGGTGGCTTGTTGCTCCGGACTTGTGTTTGTTTTCGCACCATTTGTCAGCCCCTCAGACAGACTGCTGCTGAAGGATGTGAATCCAAATAAACCCCTGCTACAGAAAGAAGGATAGAGTGGCAGGGAGAAGAGAGAGAAAGAAAAAGGTTTCAGGATAGATAGATACAGGTGCTGGTTATGGATGGATGCTGCGAAGGAGGATAAACCCCCTGATCTTCTTTTGAAGAGCTCTTTTCCACATATCTCTCTCTCTCTCTCTCCATATTGGTGGGTGGATAGTGCATCACCGTGTGATATCCCAACCCATAATCCTGTTTAGTAAATGTGAATTCAATTAAAATGGGCCGGGACCCCAAGGTGATGCACTATGCTAACCTGCCACTTTGTCAGTGTCGACAATGAAGCTGAGCCCGGGCCTAGTCGAGTGTGAAATTAAACAGGTGATAAATTCCCCCGTACAGCCAACAGTGGGGACACTGTCATTTTTCATTACCACTAAATAAAATGGGGAGAAAACACTTCCATTTCTCCTTGTGACTAATGAATATGATTTTTAAGTTCGGTCTAAATAAACAAATAAATCACTCATTCAATTCTCTGGAGTTGGAGAATTCTGCCGGTACTAAGCTACTACCCCATGAACAAAGCCCTGGCTTCCAGTTGAAAGGCGGGTTGTGGGTTAGTTTTTTATTTTATTATTTAAAATGTATTATATTTATTATTATTATTTAACCAGGTAGGCTAGTTGAGAACAAGTTCTCATTTGCAACTGCAACCTGGCCAAGAAAATCTGCTAAACATGTGTAAGTGACAAATAAAATTTGATTTGATTTGAGATAAAGCAAAGCAGTGTGACACAGACAACAACACAGTGTTACACATTTAATAAACAATAAACAAGTCAATAACACAATAAACATGTCAATGACGCAGTAGAAAAAAGAAAGTCTATATACAGTGTGTGCAAAAGGCATGAGGAGGTAGGCAATAAATAGGCCATAGGAGCGAATAATTACAATTTAGCAGATTAACACGAGTGATAAATGAGCAAGATGATGATGTGCAAGTAGAGATACTGGTGTGCAAAAGAGCAGAAAAGTAAATAAAATAAAAACAGTATGGGGATGAGGTAGGTAGTTTGGGTGGGCTATTAACAGATGGAGTATGTACAGCTGCAGCGATCGGTTAGCTGCTCAGATAGTTGATGTTTAACCTCTCTGCACACAGTGGGATGAAATTCGACAACATACGGTGATCGCTACATAAATAGTCATATTTAACATTCATGAAAATACAAGTGTCTCACATGGTTCGAAAGCGTAGAATCTTGCTAATCCAACTGTGATGTCAGATTTAAAAAAGGATTTACTGCGAAAGAATACGATGCGATTATCTGAGGATAGAGCCCCATAAAAAACAACTATTTCAACCAGCACAGGCGTAACAAAATCACAAACTGCAATAAAATAAATAGTTTACCTTTGACGATCTTCCTCTGTTTACAATCCCAATGCTCAATGTTACACAATGAATGGTCTTTTGTTTGTTAAAATCCATTTTTATAGCCTAACACGAAACATTTTGTGAACCGTCTCATTCCATTTTCGACAACACATTCGATGTAAATACACACACAGAACGTGACTTTTCCAGTCATGTTTGGTTTCATTACAATCAACTGTTTGTTTGTAACACAACCAAACCTGATGGGTCATTTCGCGGGACGTATTGACTGAAAGAAATTGATTTGAAGACAACAAGTAATGACATCGTTGTGCACTAATGATAGGACCTCTGTTTCGTGTATTGACTGTATTTTAACCCAATGACCACTGATCGTCTTGAAATCTAGCTGGGTAGATAGCCAATGAGCTGAGGTAAACGGCAATATGTAATGTTTATGTGTTGGAAGACCAACCCATGCAGTAAACTCCGGCATAAAGAGGTTCATTCGCCATTGAAGATTCATACCGGAAGGAGCCACGCATGTTACGCACAGCGTTGTTTTGGTAAAGCGCATTTTCAGCTGTTTATATATCAATCAGTATGGCGACTAAGTCAGGGAAAGCTAAATCTAGGTCTAGATATACAGATGTACACACAATTTTAGAAGAAATTGATCGGGAAAGTGAGACAGAGATTGTTGGAGGACGATTCATTTAGCGATTCCCAAATGGAGGAATATTTCTTGAACGGAAAGGGCATCGTTTTGGACTGGTAAGTTTTTCTCATGCCAATGCCGTTGTTTGAAATTAATAATATAAAATATTATTTGTGAAACGAAATAGCCTATTTGAGGCTGTTGAGGGGAGGGCTGGCCCACAACAATGGCCAAAGTGAAATGGAGACAGTAGATACAGCTGGTCTGTTGTAATATAATAAAGACAGTAGATATAGCTGGTCTGTCATAATATAATAGACAGTAGATCTAGCTGGTCTGTCATAATATTATGAGACAGTAGATCTAACAGGTCAATAATAATATATTCAACCTTATGTTCTCTGTACTCTATATATATCTGTTTATTATACCTGTTGATACAGGGCTCATATGTGAAACTATTCTAACTGAACATTTTCACAGTGACACTGACTCCGAATGGGAGCCCCCAGTGCCAAGGTTTCCATCCCCCACTGAAGCTGGTTCATCCAGCTCCTGCCACAAGTAGTGTTCATCTGCCCAAATGTATTTCTGCAGGCATGGATGTGCCTCAGGGCCAAAAGGGCACAGAATGGAGGCGTCGCTGTGTTCTTTGCAAAATGAAGTCCCCCATCACATGCACCACATGCTTGGTGACCCTCTGCTTTACAGCAGAAAGAGACTGCTATGGCACCTGGCATCAGCAGCACAATATTGTGTAGAGGACTGAGGGTCTTCCAAATAATGAAAGTGTTATTTTGTAAATGTATATATTTTCTTTTCATGTTTTTCTCAATTTTTTGGGTGTGTGTGTTAGAATACCATTTTGGTATTTTGTATATAGTTATTCCATTCAAAATGTAAAACTTCACCAATTTGGCCACTTGGGTACATTTAGGCTACTTGTGTGGGACACCTGGGGGACTTCATGATACATTTTCATGTAGCACACTCATTTTGGAAGTTATCATTCTGAAACTTTGCACAAGTACTGTTGCCCTCTTATGTCTTTCACTGAAATTGTCCCCATCATCCTATCTGAATGTTTGTTTTGTCTTGTTTTGTCTTGTTCATTTTAAACAAAAATATATTTTTTCATTGTATTATCTAAACCAGATCTATTGTGTTATATTCTCCTACATTCAACTCACATTTAGACAAACTTCAAAGTGTTTTCTTTCAAATGAAACCAAGAATATGCATACCCTTGGTCCTGGGCCTGAGCTACAGGAAGTTAGATTTGGGTATGTCTTCAGGCGGAAATTGAAAAAAGTAGGGGGGTAGCTGTAAGAGGTTTTAAAGTTGGTGAGGGAAATAAAAGTCTCCAATTTCAGCGATTTTTGCAATTCGTTCCAGTCACTGGCAGCAGAGAACTGGAAGGAAAGGAGGCCAAATGAGGTGTTGGCTTTGGGGATGATCCGTGAGATATACCTGCTCGAATGTGTGCTACGGGTGGGTGTTGTTATCGTGACCAGTGAACTGAGATAAGGCGGAGCTTTACCTAGCATAGACTTATAGATGACCTGGAGCCAGTGGGTCTGGAGACTAATATTTAGCGAGGGCCAGCCGACTAGAGTATACAGGTCGCAGTGGTGGGTGGTATAAGGTGATTTGATAACAAAATGGATGGCACTGTGATAGACTACATCCAGTTTGCTGAGTTGAGTGTTGGAAGCTATTTTGTAGATGACATCGCCGAAGTCGAGGATCGGTAGGATAGTCCGTTTTACTCGGGTACGTTTGGCGGCGTGAGAGAAGGAGGCTTTGTTGCGAAATAGAAAGCCGATTCTAGATTTGATTTTTGATTGGAGATGCTTAACTTCTTGGATATAGGGGGCGCTCTTTTAATTTATGGATAAAAAAACGTGCCCGTTTTAAGTGCAATATTTTGTCGCGAAAAGATGCTCGACTATGCATAGAATTGGCAGCTTTGGAAAGAAAACACTCTAAGGTTTCCAAAACTGCAAAGATATTATCTGTGAGTGCCACAGAACCCATGCTACAGGCGAAACCAAGATGAAACTTCAACCAGGAAATGGGCAGAATTTTTGAAGCTCTGTTTTCCATTGTCTCCTTATATGGCTGTGAATGCGCCGGGAATGAGCCTGCCCTTTCTATCGTTTCTCCAAGGTGTCTGCAGCATTGTGACGTATTTGTAGGCATATCATTGGAAGATTGGCCATAAGAGACTACATTTACCAGGGGTCCGCCCGGTGTCCTTTGTCTAAATTGGTGCGTAATCTACAAGCTGCACGCAGTCATCCAGTGATTGAGAGGAGAGAGGAGGCTTTCAACGAACGATATATCATGAAGAGATATGTGAAAAACACCTTGAGGATTGATTCTAAACAACGTTTACCATGTTTCAGTCGATATTATGGAGTTAATTTGGAAAAAAGTTCGGCGTTTTGATGACTGAATTTTCGTTTTGTTTTGGTAGCCAAACGTGACGCACCAAACGGAGCAATTTCTCCTAAACAAATAATCTTTCAGGAAAAACTAAGCATTTGCTATCTAACTGAGAGTCTCCTCATTGAAAACATCTGAAGTTCTTCAAAGGTAATGATTTTATTTGAATGATTTTCTGGTTTTTATGAAAATGTTGCCTGCTAATGCTAACGCTAAATGCTACGCTAGCTGCGCTAGCTGTTACACAAATGCTTGTTTTGCTATGGTTGAGAAGCATATTTTGAAAATCTAAGATGACAGTGTTGTTAACAAAAGGCTAAGCTTGAGAGCTAGCATATTAATTTCATTTCATTTGCGATTTTCATGAATAGTTAACGTTGCGTTATGGTAATGAGCTTGAGGCTGTATTCACGATCCCGGATCCGGGATGGCTCGACGCAAGAAGTTAATATGAGTCTGGAAGGAGAGTTTACAGTCTAGCCAGACACCTAGCTATTAATAGTTGTCCACATATTCTAGGTCGGAACCGTCCAGGGTGAGGATGCTAGTCTGGCGGGCGGGTGCAGGCAGCGAACAGTTGAAAAGCATGCATTTGGTTTTACTAGCATTTAAGAGCAGTTGGAGGCCACGGAAGGAGTGTTGTATGGCATTGAAGCTCTTTTGGAGGTTAGTTAGTGCAGTGTCCAAGGAAGGGCCAGATGTATACAGAATGGTGTCATCTGCATAGAGGTGGATCAGGGAATCACCCACAGCAAGAGCGACATCATTTATATATACAGAGAAAAGAGTTGGCCCGGGAATTGAACCCTTTGGTACCCCCATAGAGACTGCCAGAGGTCCGGACAACATGCCCTCCGATTTGACACATTGATCTCTGTCTGCAAAGTAGTTGGTGAACCAGGCGAGGCAGTCATTATAAAAACCAAGGCTATTGAGTCTGCCGATAAGAAAGCGGTGATTGACAGAGTCGAAAGCCTTGGCCAGGTCGATGAAGACGGCTGCACAGTACTGTCTTTTATTGATGGCGGTTATGATATAGTTTAGTACCTTGAGCGTGGCTGAGGTGCACCCGTGACTGGCTAATGAGGCCAGATTGCACAGAGGAGAAGGTACGGTGGGATTCGAAATGGTCAGTGATCTGTTTATTAACTTGGCTTTCGAAGACTTTAGATAGGCGGGGCACGATAGATATACATTATATCAGACCATACGCCGTGCACTGCATCAAATTCGTCTGCATGGCTGTCGTCCCAGAAGGAAGCTTCTTCTAGAGATGATGCACAAGAAAGCCTGCAAACAGTTTCCTGAAGACAAGCAGACAAAGGACATGGACTACTGGAACTATGTCCTGTGGTCTGATGAGACCAAGATAAACGTATTTGGTTCAGATGGTGTCAAGCGTGTGTGGCGACAACCAGGTGAGGAGTACAAAGACAAGTGTGTCTTGCCTACAGTCAAGCATGGTGGTGGGAGTGTCATGGTCTGGGGCTGCATGAGTGCTGCCGGCACTGGGGAGCTACAGTTCATTGAGGGAACCATGAATGCCAACATGTACTGTGACATACTGAAGCAGAGCATGATCCCCTCCCTTTGGAGACTGGGCCGCAGGGCGGTATTCCAACATGATAACGACCCAAAACACACCTCCAAGACCACCACTGCCTTTCTAAAGAAGCTGAGGGTAAAGGTGATGGACTGGCCAAGCATGTCTCCAGGCCTAAACCCTATTGACCATCTGTGGGGCATCCTCAAACGGAAGGTGGAGGAGTGCAAGGTCTCTAACATCCACCAGCTCCGTGATGTCCTCATGGAGGAGTGGAAGAGGACTACAGTGGCAACCTGTGAAGCTCTGGTGAACTCCATGCCCAAGAGGGTTAAGGCAGTGCTGGAAAATGATGGTGGCCACACAAAATATTGACACTTTGGGCCCAATTTGGACATTTTCACTTAGGGCTGTACTCACTTTTGTTGCCAGCGGTTTAGACATTAATGGCTTTGTGTTGAGTTATTTTGAGGGGACAGCAAATTTACACTGTTATACAAGCCGTACACTCACTACTTTACATTGCAGCAAAATGTCATTTCTTCAGTGTTGTCACATGAAAAGATATACTCAAATATTTACAAAAATGGCAGGGGTGTACTCACTTTTGTGATATACTGTAGGTCTGTAACAGTTTGGGTCTAGGGTGTCACCCCCTTTGAAGAGGATGATGACCGCGGCAGCTTTCCAATCTTTAGGGATCTCGGACGATACGAAAGAGAGGTTGAACAGGCTGGTAATAGGGGTTGCAACAATGGCGGCGGATAGTTTTAGAAAGAGAGGGTCCAGATTGTCTAGCCCAGCTGATTTGTACGGGTACAGGTTTTGCTGCTCTTTCAGAAGATCTGCTGTCTGGATATCGGTGAAGGAGAAGCTGGGGAGGCTGGGCGGGTAGCTGCGGGGGAGGTGGCTGTTGGCCGGGGTTGGAGTAGCAGGGAGGAAGGCATGGCCAGCCGTAGAGAAATGCTTATTGAAATGTTCTATTATCATGGATTTATCAGTGGTGACCGTGTTACCTAGCCTCAGTGCAGTGGCCAGCTGTGAGGAGGTGCTCTTGTTCTCCATGGACTTTACAGTGTCCCAAAACATTTTGGAGTTAGAGCTACAGGATACGAATTTATGCTTGAAAAAGCTATCCTTTGCTTTCCTGACTGACTGCGGGTATTGGTTCCTGACTTCCCTGAACAGTTGCATATCGTGGGGACTATTCAATGCTATTGCAGTCCGCCACAGGATGTTCTTGTGCTGGTCAAGTGCAGTCAAGTCTGGGGTGAACCAAGGGCTATATCTGTTCTTAGTCCTGCATTTTTTGAAAGGGGCATGCTTATCTAAGATGGTGAGGAAATTACTTTTAAAGAATGACCAGGCATCCTCGACTGACAGGACGAGGTCAATAACCTTCCAGGATACCCGGGCCAGGTCGATTAGAAAGGCCTGCTCGCAGAAGTGCTTTAGGGCGCATTTGACAGTGGACAGGCAGATACATAGCGGATATAGGCAATGAGGCAATGATCGCTGAGATCCTGATTGAAAACAGCGGAGGTGTATTTGGAGGGCAAGTTGGTCAGGATAATGTCTATGAGGGTGCCCATGTTAACGGACTTAGGGTTGTACCTGGTGGGTTCCTTGATGATTTGTGTGAGATTGAGGGCATCTAGCTTAGATTGTAGGATGTCTAGCTTAGATTGTAGGGTGTTAAGCATATCCCCGTTTAGGTCACCTAACAGAATGAACTCTGAAGGTAGATGGGGGGCGATCAATTCACAAATGGTGTCCAGGGCACAGCTGTGAGCGGAGGGGGGTTGATAGCAGGCGGCAACAGTGGGAGACTTATTTCTGGAGATGTTAAAATTTTAAAATTAGAAGTTCAAACTGTTTGGGTATAGACCTGGAAAGTATGACAGAACTTTGGAGGTTATCTCTGCAGTAGATTGCAATTCCTCCCTCTTTGGCAGTTCTATCTTGACGGAAAATGTTGTAACTGGTATGGAAATCTCAGAATTGTTGGTGACCTTCCTAAGCCAGGATTCAGACACGGCAATGACATCAGGGTTGGCAGAGTGTGCTAAAGCAGTAAAAAAAACTTAGGGAGGAGGTTCTGATGTTGACCTGCATGAAACCAAAGTTTTTTTCGATCACAGAAGTCAACAAATGGGTGTGCCAGGGGACACGCAGGGCCTGGGTTTACCTCCACATCACCCGAGGAACAGAGGAGGAGCAGGATGAGGGTACGGCTAAAGGCTATCAAAACTGGTCGCCTAGAGCGTTGGGGACAAAGAATAAAAGGAGCAGATTTCTGGGCGTGGTAGAATAGATTCAGGGCATAATGTGCAGACAGGTATGGTGGGGTGCGGGTACAGCGGAGGTGAGCCTAGTCACTGAGTGATGATAAGAGAGGTTGTATCTCTCGATAAGCTGATTATAATGGGTGAGGTCACCGCATGTGTGGGAGGTGGCGACCAAGGAGGTATCAGAGGTATAATGAGTGGAACTAGGGGCTCCATTGTAAACTAAAACAATGATAACTAACAGTGTCATGACGTTGGCCTGGGGGGTAGGTTTATGACAGTCATAAATACCTCGTCCCCCCTTTTTCCTCTCTCTACCCTACTGAGGTTACATTTGCAAAACCCTTGGTTAACATAGAGATTCTGGAAACATCAGAAGGTGGGGGGAAATAAACTATATTCTGGTAATCTGAACAATTGAACATATGCGGTGGTACTTGATGAATATGATGTCAGTGGCATGAACTCTACAGTGGAAAGTCTACACATCAGAGTTATCGGATTCACATGGAATTGTTGTTCAATTTAAATGTTTGAATATGAACTTAGATAACTACAGAACGAAGCCAACATCAGCATGAGCTTTGGTTGCGAATGGTATGACTTTTTAACTCTTATTAACTCTTATTCACTACAGTAGTGATACCTCCAGCCGTTGAGTTAGCAACAGCAGCTGCAAACGAAGGTTAGGAAAGAACAGACAGACGTTAACCATGACAGATAAGTTTGAGACCGAAAGGAGCAAGTGCGACACTCACGTGTCCAAAATCAGTACTCTAAGCGCCCAAGTGGACTCTGCAATGCAGCAGAATACCACCCGTAGGTACCATCTGGAGGAAATCCAGAATGGTCACGCTCCACAGCGTGATATTAATTATGGAAAAAATATTTTATAGCATGTAGTATATAGCATAATAGCATGTCATATCTGTTAATCCGGCATAGCCAAAGACACGACAACAGTATACAGGGCATATTGACATATGAGAGAGACATACAGCGAGGCAAAAAGTAATCACAGGTGTTGATTTGGAGAGCTAGCTAAGACAACAACGGGTGAGACAACAACAGCTAATCAGCTAAAACAAGAACAGGTAAAATGGCGATGACTGGGCAGAGAGGGTCGGTTAACTACACACTGAGTTCGCGGCTGCGGCCGACAGATAAATAAAATAAATAAACAAAACAAAATAAACAGAATGGAGTACCGTGATTAATGGACAGTCCAGTGGACATCTAATCAGCTAATCTGCTAAATTGTAATTATTCGCCTACCTCATGCCTTTTGCACACAATGTATATAGACTCTTTTTTCCCTACTGTGTTATTGACTTGTTTATTGTTTACTCCATGTGTAACTCTGTGTTGTTGTCTGTTCACACTGCTATGCTTTATCTTGGCCAGGTCGCAGTTGTAAATGAGAACTTGTTCTCAACTAGCCTACCTGGTTAAATAAAGGTGAAATAAAAATAAAATAAAAATGTAGCCAAGTGATCATAGGGTCCAGGGGGCAGCAATAGATGGAACAGGGAAGCCGCGGAATAGTCGCTACTACGCTAGCATGCGGGTGACACGGCGTAGCAGCAGTGATCTGGTGCCAAGGTCCAGAGCTTACGGCAAGGATCTGGGGGAGTAGTGTGTTCTAGCCGTGTTTCGGTGGAGTCTGGGTGAACAACTGAGTAGGCCGGGAGGTGGGAGGTCGGCCTCAGGGATAGCTTCGGTACTGGGTAACTCGGTGGGTGCTAGCTAGCTGCGAAGATCAGGAGTAATGGTCCAGGGATTACGGCAGGAATCCGGCGTTGTAGTGGAGAGACAGTCTGTTACTGGTAGGCTGGCGAGTGTTATCCAAGCTAAAAAAAAGGGCTGGTATCTGTGCAGAAGGTAGAGGCGGCTAGCAGTGGCTAACAATGACTAAATAGCTTGTAGCTAATTAGCTGTTTAGCTTCTGATGGCTAGGTGGGGCAAGAGGAACGGTGACAAGGCGTGGAATAACGATATGGGGCACAGTGTGTGTGTATGTGTCTGAGTGTGTGTGTGTGTGTAAATACTATAGGTGCTGCTTGTGCGTACAATGATGATATGGGGCAGTGTGTGTGTCTCTGAATGTGTGTGTATATACTACAGGTGCTGCTTGTGATTATAGTGATGATATGGGGCACTGTGTCTGTGTGTGTGTCTCTGAATGTGTGTGTATATACTGCAGGTGCTGCTTGTGATTATAATGATGATATGGGGCACAGTGTGTGTGTGTGTCTCTGAATGTGTGTGTATATACTATAGGTGCTGCTTGTGCGTATAATGATGATATGGGGCACAGTGTGTTTGCGTGTGTCTGAATGTGTGTGTATATACTACAGGTGCTGCTTGTGTGTATAATGATGATATGGGGCACAGTGTCTGTGTGTGTGTCTCTGAATGTGTGTGTATATACTATAGGTGCTGCTTGTGATTATAATGATGATATGGGGCACAGTGTCTGTGTGTGTGTCTCTGAATGTGTGTGTATATACTATAGGTGCTGCTTGTGATTATAATGATGATATGGGGCACAGTGTCTGTGTGTGTGTCTCTGAATGTGTGTGTATATACTATAGGTGCTGCTTGTGCGTATAATGATGATATGGGGCACAGTGTCTGTGTGTCTCTGAATGTGTGTGTATATACTATAGGTGCTGCTTGTGATAATAATGATGATATGGGGCACGGTGTGTTTGTGTGTGTGTCTCTGAATGTGTGTGTATATACTATAGGTGCTGCTTGTGATTATAATGATGATATGGGGCACAGTGTCTGTGTGTGTGTCTCTGAATGTGTGTGTATATACTATAGGTGCTGCTTGTGCGTATAATGATGATATGGGGCACAGTGTCTGTGTGTCTCTGAATGTGTGTGTATATACTATAGGTGCTGCTTGTGATAATAATGATGATATGGGGCACGGTGTGTTTGTGTGCCCACGTGTGTACTATATGTGCAGTGTGTGTATCATGGCACATTTCTTTCTGCTACACATACAAAAGGTTACTCAATTCAGTCAATGAGATCATTTTAAATCGACCACAACCAGCTGGGAGTTAACAGCTGGCGGACAGAGCTAGATAATGGCTCAGTGGCTCAGTGAGAGAGAGAGAAAACCCAGGACAGACTACTCTCACCCATTTACCCCCTTCCTCCCTCTGTCTATCTCTCAGTCCCTCCATCTACGTAGCTCTTTCTCTACCCTTCCATCCCTATATCTTTATCTCCCCCTCTTTCCAACTCACCATCTCTCAATTTTCTCCCTATCCACCTCTCCATCTCTCCCCTTGTCTATTTTCCCCTTCTCCATCATTCTCAGAATTTCTGGCAAGTGAAATTTGCTCCGCATTTACACTTCCTCAGACGATGACGATAGTCTCGGTGACGGTGACTACGTCTGGCCACAAGGGACTATCGCTGACGTTGTATGCATGACAACCATACGGTGACAAAGACACCGAGAGAGAGAGATGATTGTCAGAGGGGAGCAATAGAACCTCTGGAACTGTGCCAGTAGGACAGAGGGGAGCAGTAGAACCTCTGTAACTGTGCTAGTAGGACAGAGGGGAGCAGTAGAACCTCTGGAACTGTGCTAGTAGGACAGAGGACAGCAGTAGAACCTCTGGAACTGTGCCAGTAGGACAGAGGAGAGCAGTAGAACCTCTGGAATTGTGCTAGTAGGACAGCAGAGAGCAGTAGAACCTCTGGAACTGTGCCAGTAGGACAGAGGAGAGCAGTAGAACATCTGGAACTGTGCTAGTAGGACAGAGGGGAGCAGTAGAACCTCTGGAACTGTGCTAGTAGGAAAGAGGGGAGCAGTAGAACCTCTAGAACTGTGCTAGTAGGACAGAGGAGAGCAGTAGAACCTCTGGAACTGTGCTAGTAGGACAGAGGGGAGCAGTATAACCTCTGGAACTGTGCTAGTAGGACAGAGGAGAGCAGTAGTACCTCTGGAACTGTGCTAGTAGGACAGAGGACAGCGGTAGAACCTCTGGAACTGTGCTAGTAGGACAGAGGAGAGCAGTAGAACATCTAGAACTGTGCCAGTAGGACAGAAGGGAGCAGTAGAACCTCTGTAACAGTGCTAGTAGGACAGAGGGGAGCAGTAGAACATCTGGAACTGTGCTAGTAGGACAGAGGAGAGCAGTAGAACCTCTGGAACTGTGCTAGTAGGACAGAGGAGAGCAGTAGAACCTCTGGAACTGTGCTAGTAGGACAGAGGACAGCAGTAGAACCTCTGGAACTGTGCTAGCAGGACAGAAGGGAGCAGTAGAACCTCTGGAACTGTGCTAGTAGGACAGAGGAAAGCAGTAGAACCTCTGGAACTGTGCTAGTAGGACAGAGGAGAGCAGTAAAGCCTTTGGAACTGTGCCAGTTGGACAGAGGAGAGCAGTAAAGCCTTTGGAACTGTGCCAGTTGGACAGAGGAGAGCAGTAGAACCTCTGGAACTGTGCTAGTAGGACAGAGGAGAGCAGTAAAGCCTTTGGAACTGTGCTAGTAGGACAGAGGGGAGCAGTAGAACCTCTGGAACTGTGCTAGTAGGACAGAGGAGAGCAGTAAAGCCTCTGGAACTGTGCTAGTAGGACAGAGGAGAGCAGTAAGAACCTCTGGAACTGTGCTAGTAGGACAGAGGGGAGCAGTAGAACCTCTGGAACTGTGCTAGTAGGACAGAGGAGAGCAGTAAAGCCTCTGGAACTGTGCTAGTAGGACAGAGGAGAGCAGTAAAGCCTCTGGAACTGTGCTAGTAGGACAGAGGAGAGCAGTAGTACCTCTGGAACTGTGCTAGTAGGACAGAGGGGAGCAGTAGAACCTCTGGAACTGTGCTAGTAGGACAGAGGAGAGCAGTAGAACCTCTGGAACTGTGCTAGTAGGACAGAGGGGAGCAGTAGAACCTCTGGAACTGTGCTAGTAGGACAGAGGAGAGCAGTAAAGCCTCTGGAACTGTGCTAGTAGGACAGAGGGGAGCAGTAAGAACCTCTGGAACTGTGCTAGTAGGACAGAGGAGAGCAGTAGTACCTCTGGAACTGTGCTAGTAGGACAGAAGGGAGCAGTAGAACCTCTGGAACTGTGCTAGTAGGACAGAGGGGAGCAGTAGAACCTCTGGAACTGTGCCAGTAGGACAGAGGAGAGCAGTAGTACCTCTGGAACTGTGCTAGTAGGACAGAGGAGAGCAGTAGTACCTCTGGAACTGTGCTAGTAGGACAGAGGACAGCAGTAGAACCTCTGGAACTGTGCTAGTAGGACAGAGGAGAGCAGTAGTACCTCTGGAACTGTGCTAGTAGGACAGAAGGGAGCAGTAGAACCTCTGGAACTGTGCTAGTAGGACAGAGGAGAGCAGTAGTACCTCTGGAACTGTGCTAGTAGGACAGAGGGGAGCAGTAGAACCTCTGGAACTGTGCTAGTAGGACAGAGGAGAGCAGTAGAACCTCTGGAACTGTGCTAGTAGGACAGAGGAGAGCAGTAGAACCTCTAGAACTGTGCTAGTAGGACAGAGGAGAGCAGTAGAACCTCTGGAACTGTGCTAGTAGGACAGAGGGGAGCAGTAGAACCTCTGGAACTGTGCTAGTAGGACAGAGGAGAGCAGTAAAGCCTCTGGAACTGTGCTAGTAGGACAGAGGAGAGCAGTAGTACCTCTGGAACTGTGCTAGTAGGACAGAGGGGAGCAGTAGAACCTCTGGAACTGTGCTAGTAGGACAGAGGAGAGCAGTAGAACCTCTGGAACTGTGCTAGTAGGACAGAGGGGAGCAGTAGAACCTCTGGAACTGTGCTAGTAGGACAGAGGAGAGCAGTAAAGCCTCTGGAACTGTGCTAGTAGGACAGAGGGGAGCAGTAAGAACCTCTGGAACTGTGCTAGTAGGACAGAGGAGAGCAGTAGTACCTCTGGAACTGTGCTAGTAGGACAGAAGGGAGCAGTAGAACCTCTGGAACTGTGCTAGTAGGACAGAGGGGAGCAGTAGAACCTCTGGAACTGTGCCAGTAGGACAGAGGAGAGCAGTAGTACCTCTGGAACTGTGCTAGTAGGACAGAGGAGAGCAGTAGTACCTCTGGAACTGTGCTAGTAGGACAGAGGACAGCAGTAGAACCTCTGGAACTGTGCTAGTAGGACAGAGGAGAGCAGTAGTACCTCTGGAACTGTGCTAGTAGGACAGAAGGGAGCAGTAGAACCTCTGGAACTGTGCTAGTAGGACAGAGGAGAGCAGTAGTACCTCTGGAACTGTGCTAGTAGGACAGAGGGGAGCAGTAGAACCTCTGGAACTGTGCTAGTAGGACAGAGGAGAGCAGTAGAACCTCTGGAACTGTGCTAGTAGGACAGAGGAGAGCAGTAGAACCTCTAGAACTGTGCTAGTAGGACAGAGGGGAGCAGTAGAACCTCTGGAACTGTGCTAGTAGGACAGAGGGGAGCAGTAGAACCTCTGGAACTGTGCTAGTAGGACAGAGGGGAGCAGTAGAACCTCTGGAACTGTGCTAGTAGGACAGAGGAGAGCAGTAGAACCTCTGGAACTGTGCTAGTAGGACAGAGGGGAGCAGTAGAACCTCTGGAACTGTGCTAGTAGGACAGAGGGGAGCAGTAGAACCTCTGGAACTGTGCTAGTAGGACAGAGGGGAGCAGTAGAACCTCTGGAACTGTGCTAGTAGGACAGAGGGGAGCAGTAGAACCTCTGGAACTGTGCTAGTAGGACCGAGGGGAGCAGTAGAACCTCTGGAACTGTGCTAGTAGGACAGAGGGGAGCAGTAGAACCTCTGGAACTGTGCTAGTAGGACAGAGGGGAGCAGTAGAACCTCTGGAACTGTGCTAGTAGGACAGAGGAGAGCAGTAGAACCTCTGGAACTGTGCTAGTAGGACAGAGGAGAGCAGTAGTACCTCTGGAACTGTGCTAGTAGGACAGAGGGGAGCAGTAGAACCTCTGGAACTGTGCTAGTAGGACAGAGGGGAGCAGTAGAACCTCTGGAACTGTGCTAGTAGGACAGAGGGGAGCAGTAGAACCTCTGGAACTGTGCTAGTAGGACAGAGGGGAGCAGTAGAACCTCTGGAACTGTGCCAGTAGATCCACAAAGGATTGACATTGTGAACTAGGCTGCTACTTATGAAGCAAGTCATGTTTAAAAAGCACTCTGTGTCTCATAGTTTCGATTTTCTCTTCCCGATCAGTAGTGGCCACAAGTACATTTTTTCCTGACAATGGGAGATACTTACAGTATCAATAGGGATTGATCAACATCATCAGCTAACAACAGTAGCTACCAATACAAAGTGGACAATGACAAACGTCAATGGAAAGAAAATATTATTAAAAACAGTTTATATTTCCTAAAGCCTACCTTCTTCGCAGCTGCCGAGCTTGGCCACCTCGATCTTCTTCTTGAGGACGCAGGATGCCAAGCCCAGCTCGCAAGTGTTGTCATAGGTCATGCCGTCGCTGCCACACACAGGCGAGAGAGCCTGGCCCTGGCACTGCGTGCACTCACACTTGTTCTGGATGCATTGGGCCCCCCAGGCACACACAGCGCTGCCACAGGTCTCTGTAAACGCACATAAGGGTTATAGGTGACTATGCAGTGGAATCATGAAGAAAGAATATCCCTGCTAAAATACAACAGAGATACAGGTACATTACTTTAATAAGACATAGACACTGCACAGAAATATAAATGCAACATGTAAAGTGTTGGTCACATGTTTCATGAGCTGAAATAAAAGATCACAGAAATGTTCCATACACAAAAAGCTTATTTCTCTCAAATGTTTGGCACACAGTTTTTTCCATCTCTATTAGTGAGCATTTCTCCTTTGCAAAGATAATCCATCCACCTGACAGGTGTGGCATATCAACAAACTGATTAAACAGCATGATCATCACACAGGTGCTACTTGTGCTGGGGACAATAAAAGGCCACTCTAAAATGTCACACAACACAATGCTAAAGATGTCTCAAGTTTTGAGAGAGCATACGTTTGGCATCCTGACTGTGGGTATGTCCATTAGAGCTGTTGCCAGATAATTTAATGTTCATTTGTCTACCATAAGCCGCCTCAAACGTCGTTTTAGAGAATTTGGCAGTCCGTCCAACCGGGCTCACAACCGCAGACCACATGTATGGTGTTGTGTGGGCGAGTGGTTTGCTGATGTCAACGTTGGGAACAGAGTGCCCCATGGTGTCGGTGGGGTTATGATATGGGCAGGCATAAGATATGGACAATGAACACAATTGCATTTTATCAATTTGAATGCACAGAGATACCGTGACGAGATCCTGATCCATTGTCATGCCATTCATCTGCAGCCATCATCTCATGTTTCAGCATGATAATGCACAGACCCATGACGCAAGGGTCTGTACTCAATTCCTGGAAGCTGAAAATGTCCCAGTTGTTCCATGGCCTGCATACTCACCAGACATGTCACCCATTGAGCATGTTTGAGATGCTCTAGATCAACGTGTACGACAGCATTTTACAGTTCCTGCCACTATCCAGCAACTTCACACAGCCATTGAAGAGGAGTGGGACAACATTCCACAATCAACAGCCTGATCAACTCTGTGTGAAGAAGATGTGTCGTGCTGCATGAGGCAAATGGTGGTCACACCAGATACTGACTGGTGTTCTGATCCACGACCCTACTTAAAAGATAAAGGGATGTGTTACAAACAGAATCTGTGTTTCCAATCCATAGATTATGTCCTAATTTATTCATTTCAATTGACTGATTTCCTGATGTGAACTGTAACTCAATGAAAAACTTTGAAATTGTTGCATGTTGCGTTTATATAGTATATTTGTACCACCACACTGCTGGTAGGAACAGACAGGCACACAGACGCAGCACACACACACTTGGCGGTAGCATTACTCACTGCATTCTCCCTGGGCGAGCACACGCAGGTCAAGCTGCTTGGAACAGGCGCGCACGTGGAGCTCACACTCGCTGTCATAGGTGGAGCCGTCGCTGCCGCACACCGGTTGGTGGGACTCCACGCACTCCTGCGGGCACACACAGCTGCCCGACTGCCCATCGCAGATCGCCCCGAATGAACAGTTGGCACACGCCTCGTCTGGAGGGAGACAGGTAGGAGAGAGTTAGGGTCTGAGGGAGTAAATAAGACCAGTATGGGTAACATGGGGAGAGAGTGAGAATGTGTGTGTGTATATGTACAGTGGGGCAAAAAAGTATTTAGTCAGCCACCAATTGTGCAAGTTCTCCAACTTAAAAAGATGAGAGAGGCCTGTAATTTTCATCATAGGTACACTTCAGCGTAGCCTAGTGGTTAGAGTGTTGGACTAGTAACTGAGAGGTTGCAAGTTCAAACCCCCAAGCTGACAAGGTACAAATCTGTCCTTCTGGCCCTGAACAGGCAGTTAACCCACTGTTCCTAGGCTGTCATTGAAAATAAGAATTTGTTCTTAACTGACTTGCCTAGTTAAATAAAGGTTAAAAAACTATGACAGACAAAATGAGAAAAAAAATCCAGAAAATGACATTGTAGGATTTTTAATGAATTTATTTGCAAATTATGGTGAAAAATAGGCATTTGGTCACCTACAAACAAGCAAGATTTCTGGCTCTCACAGACCTGTAACTTCTTCTTTTAGAGGCTCCTCTGTCCTCCACTCGTTACCTGTATTAATGGCACCTGTTTGAACTTGTTATCAGTATAAAAGACACCTGTCCACAGCCTCAAACAGTCACACTCCAAACTCCACTATGGCCAAGACCAAAGAGCTGTCAAAGGACACCAGAAACAAAATTGTAGAACAGCACCAGGCTGGGAAGACTGAATCTGCAATAGGTAAGCAGCTTGGTTTGAAGAAATCAACTGTGGGAGCAATTATTAGGAAATGGAAGACACACAAGACCACTGATAATCTCCCTCAATCTGGGGCTCCACGCAAGATCTCACCCCTCACCTAGTGAATGACCTGCAGAGAGCTGGGACCAAAGTAACAAAGCCTACCATCAGTAACACACTACGCCGCCAGGGACTCAAATCCTGCAGTGCCAGACCTGTGCCCCGGCTTAAGCCAGTACATGTCCAGGCCCGTCTGAAGTTTGCTAGAGAGCATTTGGATGATCCAGAAGAAGATTGGGAGAATGTCATATGGTCAGATGAAACCAAAATATAGCTTTTTGGTAAAAACTCAACTTGTCGTGTTTGGAGGACAAAGAATGCTGAGTTGCATCCAAAGAACACCATACCTACTGTGAAGCATGGGGGTGGAAACATCATGCTTTGGGGCTGTTTTTCTGCAAAGGGACCAGGACGACTGATCCGTGTAAAGGAAAGAATGAATGGGGCCATGTATCATGAGATTTTGAGTGAAAACCTCCTTCCATCAGCAAGGGCATTGATGATGAAACGTGGCTGGGTCTTTCAGCATGACAATGATCCCAAACACACCGCCAGGGCAACGAAAGAGTGGCTTCATAAGAAGCATTTCAAGGTCCTGGAGTGGCCTAGCCAGTCTCCAGATCTCAACCCCATAGAAAATCTTTGGAGGGAGTTGAAAGTCCGTGTTGCCCAGCAACAGCCCCAAAACATCACTGCTCTAGAGGAGATCTGCATGGAGGAATGGGCCAAAATACCAGCAACAGTGTGTGAAAACCTTGTGAAGACTTACGGAAAACATTTGACCTCTGTCATTGCCAACAAATGGTATATAACAAAGTATTGAGATAAACTTTTGTTATTGACCAAATACTTATTTTCCACCATAATTTGCAAATACATTCATTAAAAATCCTACAATGTGATTTTCTGGATTTTTTTTTTCTAATTTTGTCTGTCATAGTTGAAGTGTACCTATGATGAAAATTACAGGCCTCTCTCATCTTTTTAAGTGGGAGAACTTGCACAATTGGTGGCTGACTAAATACTTTTTTTGCCACACTGTATGTGTGTCAGGGAATTTAGTGAGTGAGTGAGTTAGTGAGTAAGAAAATGAGAGAGGGGACAGATAGAACCACAACCGTGGTGTTACCATGATGCCATGTTTTTACCTAACCACTCGAAAGGCTGGTCATGTCAAGAGGCCCCCAGATGGCCTGCAGACTTTACACATCTGCACGTTTCAGTGGATGATCTGAACTGAGAATACTGACAAGAATCCTCTCTTTCCAGATTCCATTTAGTCTGATCCTTTGCTTGTTTTCCATTCAGTTTCTTACCCTCTGCCTTGCATTGCCTACTACCGACACGTTGAGTATATCAATGATGGGAAACTCCCCCTCCCCCGTGTTATTAACCTGTTAATTACACCTTATTACATATGAATTAAGTCAGAAAATCAGCCCGTGTCACACAGGCACTCAGTTATCCCGGCCTAGGGGCCTGATTCAAATATACATGCAGGCACCCCAAAAATAAAATGTGGTTGAGGTGGCAGCCAGCGGTGATGGAGATCACTGTGACACTGGCGTGCCGGACCCAAGGGCTATAAATCACGGTGAGTGTCGTCCTTTATCAGGGCCCGTGTCCCAATAAAAGGTTTCGCTTCTTCATCTCCCTCCTCCTGGCTCTGTCTCGCTCCCTCTGTTTCAGCCAGTGCTGCCGGCCGTTGGTGTCGGCTGATCGGGACACACCCAGCTAACCGGACCCAACCGGGCTGCCTTATTGGCTGTATACATAGGGCCTTGATAGCTAGCACTAACAGCATTAACGCGGTGGGGCGACGTGTCTGACGGGGGGGGGTTGTAAAAAGTGGCCTTGAGGAGACAGCCATTTCGAGTGATGGATAGAGAGCGAGACGGTGGGGAAACGAAAAGCTAAAGAGCCTCTCCAGCCTCAGAACATTACACATCCTCTCAGACGAATAATAATAGTCCAGGAGACACGAGCTACAACCGGGGATGGAGGGAGGAGTTGTTCTATAACACGAAGAGAACGAGAGACGTTTGTTTAGTGAAGGGCTCTAAAATAGCCCAGCCGATAAAATATAGTCCCCAGCCGATAAAATAGTCCCCAGCCGACCTCCCAGTGTCTGCTCTATTACTATCACTCTGTCCCTCCTCTCCTCCCTTGATTTACCTCTCCTCTTTTAACTTCCTCCCCACTCCTCTCATGTCTCTCCCTCTCTGTTGCCTGTTTATATTCTCATATTATACCATCTACTATTACTATCGCTCTGTCCCTCCTCTCCTCCCTTGATTTCTTGATTTACCTCTCCTCTTTTAACTCCCTGACAACGAGTAATGTATGCATTGTTTGCAGCAACTGTGAAACACATGTTTTTTTCTGTTCTAATATGACTTCTCTCTCCTCTCATCTATATGTAGAAAGTGCCTTTCGGAGCGACTGATATCCTTCTGTGGTCTTTTAGCATGTGTGCCTCTGCCTCGTCCAGCCAGCCAGATACACAAGGTCACCCGCCACTCAGGAGGAGGAAATACAACAGAATAATAAAACATGTCACTTCTCACTATCGGACCAGAAAAATCTAATGCATATACCATGCATATAGGCCACACACGCACACACACACACACACACACGCACGCACGCACACACACACACACACACACACACACACACACACACACACACACACACACACACACACACACACACACACACACACACACACACACACACACACACACACACACACTTATCTACCCCCCTCACCCAGTATGCCAGTGACATGAACGGGCCGTGATAATTAAGCCAGATAATAGTGGAGACGGAGGGAGGTGATGACTCAGTGGAGTTTGAAGAGGCTTGTGTAAAGCAGTGCAAACAGCCCAGAATAAACCAGATCACCATCATCATTCCTAGAGCCTCGCCAAGCACTGCCCGCCTGCCACTTTTATTGCCCTGTTTCGCTGACTCCTGTTTCTGTGTGGACTCACTGCCATCCATAGTACTGTGTGTGTGTGTGCTGTGTTACACAAACATGGAAAGGCCCGATTCTTCCTCGCCTTTTTAAATGAAGACTATTCATTACCCCCCCGGCGGCGCCACGGCGAGACCTGTCTACCTAACGCTGGCAGCATGAACACAGTTGAGTTTGCCCACCCGGCTCACACATTCCTTTTGCTGCATTTCCCATTGGAATACATCCTTATGCGCATAGATTCCAATTTGGAAGGGAGGAAATAATAGTGGAGTCACATTGGCCCCTCTGCCAGCAACACTGCAATGGATTAAACATGAAACTCGAGTTGAAACAGGGGGTAGAGCAAGCGGAGAGCTAGCGTAACTGTGCTAAGCCAAGCCAGGCAAATGTCATCTCTCTCTGTGTGCTGGTGGTGGCAGATGTAACTGCACACGGTGGCTAACAGTGGCTAACAGTGGCTAACAGTGGCTAACGGTGGCTAACGGTGGCTAACGGTGGCTAACAGTGGCTAACAGTGGCTAACAGTGGCTAACAGTGGCTAGGGTATTGGCAGTCTGTGTTAATGGCTGATAAAGGGCCTCAGGCATCTCTATTACTCTGTATTATTGGTCCCTCCAGGAAATTGCAGGGATGTTTTGTGATATTTGCTGGCAAAAACGCTTGATTTTGCTGCTGCAATTCTGACAATTTGCATGGCAACATGCAATGATTTTGTCCAATGTGTTGCTGAAATGCGCTGACGAGTGAAAACGTTTGTTGAAGTGTGACTTGATTCAACCATATTATGAGGTAAATGTGCGTGATTGGCTGAAATTGCAAGCCCTCTTTTTGTACTATGGTGATGAGTCAGTTTTATGCGATAACATTGCGTTGATTTTACTACACTGCTCATAAAGGGAACACTAAAATAACACATCCTAGATCTGAATGAATGAAATATTCTTATTAAATACTTTTTTCTTTACATAGTTGAATGTGCTGACAACAAAATCACTCAAAAATTATCAATGGAAATCAAATTTATCAACCCATGGAGGTCTGGATTTGGAGTGACACTCAAAATTAAAGTGGAAAACCACACTACAGGCTGATCCAACTTTGATGTAATGTCCTTAAAACAAGTCAAAATGAGGCTCAGTAGTGTGTGTGGCCTCCACGTGCCTGTATGACCTCCCTACAACGCCTGGGCATGCTCCTGATGAGGTGGCGGATGGTCTCCTGAGGGATCTCCTCCCAGACCTGGACTAAAGCATCCGCCAACTCCTGGACAGTCTGTGGTGCAACGTGGCGTTGGTGGATGGAGCGAGACATGATGTCTCAGATGTGCTCAATTGGATTCAGGTCTGGGGAACGGGCGGGCCAGTCCATAGCATCAATGCCTTCCTCTTGCAGGAACTGCTGACACACTCCAGCCACATGAGGTCTAGCATTGTTTTGCAGTAGGAGGAACCCAGGGCCAACCACACCAGCATATGGTCTCACAAGGGGTCTGAGGATCTCATCTCGGTACCTAATGGCAGTCAGGCTACCTCTGGCGAGCACATGGAGGGCTGTGCGGCCACCCAAAGAAATGCCACCCCACACCATGACTGACCCACTGCCAAACCGGTCATGCTGGAGGATGTTGCAGGCAGCAGAACGTTCTCTACGGCGTCTCCAGACTCTGTCACATGTGCTCAGTGTGTACCTGCTTTCATCTGTGAAGAGCACAGGGCGCCAGTGGCGAATTTGCCAATCTTGGTGTTCTCTGGCAAATGCCAAACGTCCTGCATGGTGTTGGGCTGTAAAGCACAACCCCCACCTGTGGACGTCGGGCCCTCATACCACCCTCATGGAGTCTGTTTCTGACCGTTTGAGCAGACACATGCACATTTGTGGCCTGCTGGATGTCATTAAGCAGGGCTCTGGCAGTGCTCCTCCTTACACAAAGGCAGAGGTAGCGGTCCTGCTGCTGGGTTGTTGCCCTCCTACGGCCTCCTCCACGTCTCCTGATGTACTGGCCTGTCTCCTGGTAGCGCCTCCATGCTCTGGACACTACGCTGACAGACACAGCAAACCTTCTTGCCACAGCTCACATTGATGTGCCACCCTGGATGAGCTGCACTACCTGAGCCACTTGTGTGGGTTGTAGATTCCGTCTCATGCTACCACTAGAGTCAAAGCACCGCCAGCATTCAAAAGTGACCAAAACATCATCCAGGAAGAATAGGAATTGAGAAGTGGTCTGTGGTCACCACCTGCAGAACCACTCCTTTATTGGGGGTGTTTGCACAACAGCATGTGAAATTTATTGTCAATCAGTGTTGCTTCCTAAGTGGACAGTTTGATTTCACAGAAGTGTGATTGACTTGGAGTTACATTGTGTTGTTTAAGTGGTCCCTTTATTTTTTTGAGCAGTGTATTTTATTTTAGGGTTCAAGTTCATGGCATGCATTGAAACGTGTATCTTTTTCGTGGCTTTCTTTTGCAAAATAACTATGAATAAACATAATTATTTTCAAATAATTGTCAACATACAACATCACAATAAGGTGTAGGGCATTCACTGTATTGCAGGGAACAATATTAGGTCTATTTTTCTCCAGAGCACTAGCTCATTGTTCCCTTATTGGCACAGACGCTAGCCTAGCTTCTAACTAACATTAACTAGCTGTCACGCTAGCCAGGTTTCCTTAGCAGCTTGTACACAGCCCACATCCCTTGCAGATAGGACCACGGATTGCCCCGGAAGTGTGACTGTTTGAATCACTGTTGTTTGTTGCTGTTTCCATCTGCTCTGTGACCTGCCCTGTCTGGAACTGTGAGGAGTAACAGCATAGCCTACATTACTAGCAAGACATAGACCAAAGACGATGGAAGTACCGTTGGGGACAACGGTGTCTCTTTATCACAGGTGAAGGAAATTTTAAACAAACAAAAAGAATACTACAAACAGTTTTTACAACAACAAGAAAATAGCTTCAAGTGTTTTGTCCAAATACTGGAGTTGCCAACTAATAAAATAATGGACGACCTGACCAGAGAGGTCCAGGACCTGAAGAACAGTTTGCAGTTCTCCCAGGTTCATATCAATGAGTTCACAGTGCCTACAGCAAGTATTCAGTATTCATTAGAGGTTGACCGATTAATCGGAATGGCCGATTCATGTTTTCATAACAAAAATACAGATTTGCCAATTTTTTTTACACCTTTATTTAACTAGGCAAGTCGGTTAGGAACATATTCTTATTTTCAATGACGGCCTCGGAACGGTGGGTTAACTGCCTAGTTCAGGGGCAGAACGACAGATTTTTACCTTGTCAGCTTGGGGATTCGTTTTTGCAACCTTCCGGTTACTAGTCCAACGCTCTAACCACCTGCCTTACATTGCACTCCACGAGGAGCCTGCATGGCAGGCTGACTACCTGTTACGCGAGGGCAGCAAGAAGCCAAGGTAAGTTGCTAGCTAGCATTAAACTTATCTTATAAAAAACAATCAATCTTAAACATAATCACTAGTTAACTACAAATGGTTGATGATATTAATAGTTTATCTAGCGTGTTCTGCGTTGCATATAATCAATGCGGTGCCTGCCTCTCAGTGAATCACAGCCTACTTCGACAAACGGGTGATGATTTAACAAGCGCATTTGCGAAAAAAGCACTGTCGTTGCACCAATGTACCTAACCATAAACATCAATGCCTTTCTTTAAAATCAATACACAAGTATATATTTTTAAACCTGCATACAGTAAGGGGAAAAAGTATTTGATCCCCTGCTGATTTTGTACGTTTGCCCACTGACAAAGAAATGATCAGTCTATAATTTTAATGGTAGGTTTATTTGAACAGCGAGAGACAGAATAACAACAAATAAATCCAGAAAAACGCATGTCAAAAATGTTATAAATTGATTTGCATTTTAATGAGGGAAATAAGTATTATTTGAGAAACCAAGGCTGTCGAGTCTGCCGACGAGGATGTGGTGATTGACAGAGTCGAAAACCTTGGCCAGATCAATGAATACGGCTGCACAGTAATGTTTCTTATCGATGGCGGTTAAGATATCGTTTAGGACCTTGAGCATGGCAACCACAACATTCAGCAACGATACGCCATCCCATCTGGTTTGGCTTAGTGGGACTTTTTTTTTTAACAGGACAATGACAAAACACACCTCCAGGCTGTGTAAGGGCTATTTCACCAAGAAGGAGAGTGACGGAGTGCTGCATCAGATGGCCTGGCCTCCACAATCCCCCGAAAAATTGAGATGGTTTTGGATGAGTCGGACCGCAGAGTGATGGAAAAGCAGCCAACAAGTACTCAGCACATGTGGGAACTCCTGCAAGAGTTCCCACAAAGCATTCCAGGTGAAACTGGCTGAGATAATGCCAAGAGTGTTCAAAGCTGTCATCAAGGCAAAAGGAGGCTATTTGAAAAATCTCAAATAGAAAATATATTTGGATATGTTTAACACTTTTTTGGTTACTACATGATTCCATATGTGTTATTTCATAGTTTTGATGTCTTCACTATTATTCTACAATGTAGAAAATAGTCCAAATAAAGAAAAACCCTTGAATGAGTAGGTGTGTCCAAACTATTGACTGGTACTGGATGTGTAACTGATAGATACACACACACACTACATGTTCATGTTTTTAAATGTATGTCAAATGTAAAGTCTTTTGTCTGTAATGTATTTTCTGTTATGTGTCGGACCCCAGTAAGACTAGCTGTCGCCATTGGCATCGGCTAATGGAGATCCTAATCCAATCAAATCAAAAGCTATTACCTGTTTAGGACCAAATGGCTACATGCAGGCAACATGCATGAACTTTACTAAGTAGCCTATAAGAGAAGAGAGAAGTGAAGAGATGTAAATATTTATCTGAATTTGTTCACGTCTGGGCTTAGTTAGTCTACACATGACATGTCAGCCTACTGTACATGTTCCTTACTGTGCAGATATATGCCTCTGCCGTAGACCACATCTACAGTAAAATAGAATTGTATTCAAACTAAAGCTGCAGAGAGTGAACTCTGGCTGATGACTAAGAGGAAAGGATATGGAATGGAAGAAACGGGCGCAAACAGTTTGTTGATAAAAGGAAAATGTTAATCATTGCCATCATCAATGACCCTTTATGGGAAAATGAGCACTAGAGATGCCATTAACAAGTCTAGCTAAAATGGCTTCGTCAAGTGGACTAACCAAACTTTAGGGAAGAAAAAGAAAACAGGCAATGAAATGAGTGCAGGCGGAAGCCAGGATATTTTTAGCCCGGTGCTTCGAGAGCAGACAAAGACTCATGACTCAGTCAGCATTTAAACAGTAGGAGCATGGCTGTTCCCCCTCTCATTGGAAGTAGATCGCATCTTCAACCAGAAAGGTCAATAATAGGGAAATTGCAGGCTTTAGCCATAGACTTCCAGTCATTACACTAAAGCTACTTAGCAACTTCCTTCCAACAGAGACAACAAATGGATTCCACAAGTTCATCTGACTCTGGGGAAGTAGACAAAGGGCCTCATTACCAAAATCCAGAAGTATCCCTTTAAATATCTGCTCTGAATTAAGATCTAAAGATGCCTGCAGAAGGAATGAGGTGATTGGCTCGAGAAACTACCTCTAACCGCCTTCATACTGGACACAGAGACATATAAATAGAATCCACCAGTTCATCTGACTCTGGGGAAGTAGATAAAGGGCCTCATTACCAAAATCCAGAAGTATCCTTTGAAGACCAGGAGTTTTTCTCTGACCACATCACATAACCTTACACCCTAGGGCCAGAGTTATTCCTGTTTCCTGGTCATGTTACATGGTCAGGCATGTACAGTATACAGACCTAGTGTACTACTGTATAGTCTGGTACTCACCGCAGGGTCCTCGGTGCTGGATGTGGATCTCCCTCTGCAGGGCGCAGCCCGTGGCCCTCATCTCACAATGGCTGCCGTAGCTGTGGCCGTCACTGCCGCACACTGGGTCGGGTGTCTGGAGGCAGGCTTCGGGGCACTCACATACGGGCTTGTCGTTCTTCACCACGCACACAGCGCCAAACTCGCAGGCCTTTGCCAGGCACGGGCTGGGCGCGTGGAGATCTGAGATGGGAGACAATTGGGGTTAGCATTGATGGGGGTGACTGAGCAGTGAGAGAGGTTGAAGGAGAAGGATGGGAATTGAGGGGTTAGGGGTTGAAAGAGGGGGGCGGGGGCTAAAGAGAGGAAGAGTGGGGTACTCGGCATAGTTTAAAAATGGAGTAGAGGTTGATCAAAAGGTTTGAAAGAAGGGGGTTGGTGGGTCAATTTTTGTAATACCTTTATTTAACCAGGCAAGTCAGTTAAGAACAAATTCTTATTTTCAATGACAGCCTAGGAACAGTAGGTTAACTGCCTCTTCAGGGGCAGAATGACAGATTTGTACCTTGTCAGCTCAGGGGTTTGAACTTGCAACCATTCTGGTTAATAGTCCAATGCTCTAACCACTAGGCTACCCTGCCACCCCAGTGTGAAAGTACTGATAACCCCCCCACCCCCTTTTTCTGTACCTGCACAAACCTATGGTCAGGTCTGAACATGTACCAGACTCTCATCCATAGTACTTGATTGATACTACCTGTATCAATCAACTCCCTCCAGGTAATCTCATTGGCCCTGTCCCCTCTGTATGAGCCAATCACAGGTGGCAGACACCTCTGTATGAGCCAATCAGAGGTGTCTGAGCACATTGTAAAAGCCAATTACAGGTGACTGACCACTCTGTATGAGAAACCCACACCCTAAGGTATATGGGTAAAAACCATAGACGGTAGAAAATAACTGTCTTTTTCTATTTATGGGGAAGTAAACGGCGCTGATTAATTGTTTCCAAGTATGCCGTTCTTCAAATGAGGCCATTTGCATCTCACACAGAGAGAGAGAGAGAGAGAGAGAGAGAGAGAGAGAGAGAGAGAGAGAGAGAGAGAGAGAGAGAGAGAGAGAGAGAGAGAGAGAGAGAGAGAGAGAGAGAGAGCTATCGCTACGTGGATAGAAATGAGAGGGAGGGAAGAAAAGCAACAGAGGAAAAGAAGAAAAAAGAGAGCTCTCTGATGAATAATTCACAAAGCTCCTGGGCAGAGATAGATATGAAGAAGTGGGAGAACATCAGAAAGAACATCAGAGAGAAGGTGTATACATGCCACTCTCTTCTCCGGCCGCTCCACTACCATTTATTTATTTTTACCTTTATTTAACTAGGCAAGTCAGTTAAAAGAACACATTCTTATTTACCCCGGCCAAACTCGGACGACACTGGGCCAATTGTGTGCCGACCTATGGGACTCCCAATCACGGCCGGATGTGATACAACCTATAACTTCATTAAATTGGGGGTTAGCAAAGAGACTGCCTGGGCTTCTGAGGGGAGGAGTGGGATGGCGTTCCGTGTGGTGCCGGTTCTGCCATTGCCAGGCGAGTTGGGAAGTGGGTCAGGATCGGGATGAACGAGTAAGAAACATGTAGTTCCACAATGTGATCTGAAGTGATCCAGCTAATGTTGTTTCATCATCATTGCCTCCTTATCCTTCTTCAACCCCCCAATCAATTCTTCATCAAAATTGTTGTCGAGGTTAGATGTTCAGGTCACTGCCAAAATAATGGAAAAACTTTACAAAATGAGGGATGCCTCCACACAGGTGCGGTTCCTAACTAAATTAAGTAATAAGCATCCGATCATGCTAAGGGTCATGTATAAATAATTTCAGGCCATTATTTTGGCTACCAGGGCTACGCCGCCATAGGATGACAATGCCCCAGCCACAAAGCATGAGTGGTCATTTAATGGTTTGATGAGAATGACAACGATGCAAACCATATGCAATGGCCGTCTCAGTCACCAGATCTCAACCCAATTGAACACTTATGGGTGATTCTGGAGCAGTGCCCGGAGAGAGTTTTCCATCAACAAAACACCAAATGATTGAATGTCTTGTGGAAGAATGGTGCTGCATCCCTCCAATATAGTTCCAGACACCAGTACAGTTGTGGCCAAAAGTTTTGAGAATGACACAAATATGAATTTTCACAAAGTCTGCTGCCTCAGTTTGTATGCTGGCAATTTGCATATACTCCAGAATGTTATGAAGAGTGATCAGATGAATTGCAACCATGACGAACCCTCCACCTCTAAATCGATCCCGCTCCAGAGTACAGGCCTCGGTGTAACCCTCATTCCTTCGATGATAAACAGAAATCCGGCCATCACCCCTGGTGAGACAGAACCGTGACTCGTCAATGAAGAGCACTTTTTTGCATGTCCTGTCTGGTCCAGCGACGGTGAGGTTTGTGCCCATACGCGACGTTGTTGCCGGTGATGTCTGGTGAGGAGCTGCTTTACAACAGGCCTACAAGCCCTCAGTCCAGCCTCTCTCAGCCTATTGCGGACAGTCTGAGCACTGATGGAGGGATTGTGCGTTCATGGTGTAAGTCGGGCAGTTGTTGTTGTCATCCTGTACCTGTCCCGCAGGTGTGATGTCCGGCTGTACCGATCCTGTGCAGGTGTTGTTACACGTGGTCTGCCACTGCGAGGACGATCAGCTGTCCATCCTGTCTCCTTGTAGCGCTGTCTTAGGCGTCTCACATTACGGACATTGCAATTAGTTATTTATGGTTCATTGAACAAGCATGGGAACCAGTGTTTAAACCCTTTATAATGAATATTTGTGAAGTTACTTGGATTTTTACGAATTATCTTTGAAAGACAGGGTCCTGAAAAAGGGACGTTTCTTTTTTACTGAGTTTACAGTTGAGTTTAAGCCGTATGCTGAGTTTACATACTGCTTAAAGCTATACAGACTAAATCAATTATGTTTGTAAATGATATGACAATAAGTTGGTGGTAAGTTTTTGTTTGTTGAGTGATTCAATTGGCTTTAGAATAGTAGCTTCTGCTTGTGACCAGCATGTGAGGCAATATCTCAGATGTGAGAAAATTATAGCGTGCATTTATAATTTAGTGGCCTCCAGAGGAAGGAAATGTCGTATACAGTTGAAGTTGGAAGTTTACATACACATAGCCAAATACATTCAAACTCAGTTTTTCACAATTCCTGACATTTAATCTGAGTAAACATTCCCTGTTTTAGGTCAGTTAGGATAACCAGTTTATTTTAAGAATGTGAAATGTCAGAATAATAGGAGAGAATGATTGATTTAATCTTTTATTTCTTTCATCACATTCCCAGTGGGTCAGAAGTTTACATACACTCAGTTAGTATTTGGTAGCATTGCCTTTAAATTGTTTAACTTGGGTCAAACATTTCGGGTAGCCTTCCAGAAGCATCCCACAATAAGCTGAATTTTGTCTCATTCCTCCTGACAGAGCTGGTGTAGCTGAGTCAGGTTTGTAGGCCTCCTTGCTCGGACATACTTTTTTCAGTTTTGCCCACAAATGTTCTATAGGATTGAGGTCAGGGCTTTGATGGCCACTCCAATACCTTGACTTTGTTGTCCTTAAGCCATTTTGCCACAACTTTGGATGTATGCTTGGGGTCATTGGCCATTTGGAAGGCCCATTTGCGACCATGCTTTAACTTTCTGACTGATGTCTTGAGATGTTGCTTCAATATATCCACATAGTTTTCCGTCCTCATAATGCCATCTATTTTGTGAAGTGCACCAGTCCCTCCTGCAGCAAAGCACCCCCACAACATGATGCTGCCACCCCCGTGCTTCAAGGTTGGGATGGTGACTTCGGCTTGCAAGCCTCCCCCTTTTCCTCCAAACATAACGATGGTCATTTTGGCCAAACTGTTCTATTTTTGTTTCATCAGACCAGAGGGCATTTCTTCAAAAAGTATGATCTTTGTCCCCATGTGCAGTTGCAAACTGTAGTCTGGCTTTTTTATGGCAGTTTTGGAGCAGTGGCTTCTTCCTTGCTTAGCGAACTTTCAGGTTATGTCGATATAGGACTTGTTTTACTGTGGATATAGATACTTGTTTACTCCAGCATCTTCACAAGGTCCTTTGTTGTTGTTCTAGGATTGATTTGCACTTTTCACACCAAAGTACGTTCATCTCTAGGAGACAGAATGTGTCTCCTTCCTTAGCGGTATGACGGATGCATGGTCCCATGGTGTTAGTTTGTACAGATGAACTTGGTACCTTCAGGCGTTTGGAAATTGCTCTCAAGGATGAACCAGATTTGTGGAGGTCTACAATTTGTGGAGGTCTTGGCTGATTTATTTCGATTTTACAATGATGTCAAGCAAATGAGCACTGAGTTTGAAGATAGGCCTCCAATCGACTCAAATGATGTCAATTAGCCTATCAGAAGCTTCTAAAGCCATGACATAATTTTCTGGAATTATCCAAGCTGTTTAAAGGCACAGTCAGGTTAGTGTATGTAAACTTCTGACCCACTGGAATTATGATATAGTGAATTATACCTGAAATAATCTGTCTGTAAACTTTTGTTATAAAAATTACTTGTGTCATGCACAAAGTAGATGTCCTAACCGACTTGCCAAAACTATAGTTTGTTAAGAAGAAATTTGTGGAGGGGTTGAAAAACGAGTATTCATTTTTATTTATTTTTTATTTCACCTTTATTTGAACAGGTAGGCAAGTTGAGAACAAGTTCTCATTCACAATTGCAACCTGGCCAAGATAAAGCAAAGCAGTTCGACACATACAAGAACACAGAGTTACACATGGAGTAAAACAAACATACAGTCAATAATACATAATAATAGATATTAATGACTCCAACCTATGTGTATGTAAACTTCTGACTTCAACTGTACATCTGTCATCATTCTTACCAGACTTCAGTCCTTTTTTCAAGGAAAAATCCCGTTCTATCATCTGCCTAAAGAGGTCCTCGTTGAACCATTGTAGAGAGGTTTCCGTCTTGGCTTACGTTGACATTTCCTTAGTAGAAGAGGTATCCACTTTGTCAATAGCTGACAGAAATGTTCTGTATCCAGACTCTGAGTCTTCATTGCTTTACAGATCAGACCAGTCAATTTGACTTACAGCTGCATCATAGTTACTCTGCTCACTTTTCAGGATTTTTTGTTGTATTGTTGCACATTAATATGGTTCTTAAATGTCTTTTTAGTGAGCTTTCTAACCACCAGTGTAACATTGTTGTCAGATATGCCAGTTAGTAAGTTACTGGACTTAGTTATTCAATCAGGTCTGTTAGTAAACACCAGATCAATTTGAGTATGGGATGACTGTGTTACTCTGGTTGGACCTTGTATTTTTTGAGTCAGGTTTTTTCTTGCAAGTTTTATTTTCCCAGTTTATATTGAAATCGCCCATGAAGATGATCTCCTTCTTATGATCACATTCTTTCAAGCATGACATTTAGATGGTCAGCAGATTGCTCTCATTCTCTTGAATGGGTGGTTGGAACGGATTGACAGTTGAAACCCCAAAGCCCCGGGAGACTGTGACGTATGTCCTCATCTAGCCAAGCGGACAGGAGAATTATGCAGGGTGTCGAAGCCATGCGAGGGAGGCTCATTGACATGTCTTGCGGGTGGGGGCATAACGCGGCAGGGTAGCCTAGTGGGGCGGCAGGGTAGCCTAGTGGTTAGAGCGTTGGACTAGTAACCAGAAGGTTGCGAGTTCAAACCCCCGAGCTGACAAGGTACACATCTGTCGTTCTGCCCCTGAAGAGGCAGTTAACCCACTGTTCCCAGGCCGTCATTGAAAATAAGAATGTGTTCTTAACTGACTTGCCTGGTTAAATAAAGGTTAAAAAAATAAATAAAAAACGCGGCATGTTGGCTGTTAGGGAGAAAGATTATAAGCCAGGGGAAGAGGATGTGAAGATGCATTTGATCCACGGCTTCCCAGCGAGCGCGAGGGAGTGCTGTCATTACCCTGATTATTATGGGATTAGACTAGCATCTCAACAGGCGCTCCGTTTAAGAAATCACTGTCGTTTCATTTTGAAAGCACAGGTGCATTTAATACTCTTAATATTCCCCTCCCCTGGGCCTCAGCCTTGCGCTCTTCCTTCAATCATCAACAGATAGCAGAAGGCAATTTACCTATGTGGCGCTATCTTGCCAATGGAATACCAGTGACGTCTTCTCCAGCTGTTAGGAAGAGAGGCCCTATGTAGCAGTTTGATAGATAGAATCATGTCTAAAATCTCAGGATTGTGGTGGCTTCCCAGCTCACCATTGTGTTGGGGTGTAGTTTGGCTGCAATGTAGAGGGTCCGCACACAACAAAGAACGTTTCTAAGTTATTCTATGCTTATCGTCAGTGTCATAGTGTCTCTTCACAGGACAAGAAAGGCAACCTTGATTCGGCACTTAAAGAAAAAGGGAACAGCAAAACAACAAGATAAGGGCCTGGCTTAAGAATGGAGCATTGCCCACCGGCGACCATAATTTAACAAATCTAAACTGATCATGTGCAAGGATGAGCGAGGAGACAAGGCTCTCAGTTTTTGTAATTGGAATGTTGCGGCTTAAACAGTGGAACACTGCTATTGATTTCTGTGTTGTGGGAATGCCGGTGGTTCGAAAGAGCTGCGAAATTGGCATGTAAATATATAAGTAGTGGAACTGTGGCTAATTTTGCCAGGCTTCAGAAAAAGCTATTCTGCCTGATATTTATTTTCTCACTGTGTGTATGTAGCGCTGGAAACAGAGGGCAATCGACACACACACTCATGGCCTTCAAATGGATTCACCGACCCATTTCCCAAGGCCCAGCTCCCTAACATGCAACTGCAGTCTCAGATAACGCTTTTGTCCCTGGTTCTCTTTGTTTCTACACCAAAAAATAAGATGAAAAGAATCCAAAAAGCTCTTTATTCTTTAATGCGCAATCCTTCTGGAGGCACATTTTTTTTATTCCAGATTTATTAAATAGAAGAAGCAAAACTCCCACAGTTCTCGGTGAAATAATCTTAGTGAGGAGAGAGAGTGTAAGATTAGAGACTTTGAGAAACGTCCAGCAGCCCTTATACCCGGCTTTGGTAATTGAGATGGCTTACATATTCTCAGTCGGGGAAAAAAATCTTAAGGAACTGAAAGCGTCTTTTCTCCTTCAGAAACAGTGAGGGAGACTTGGAAACGGCAGCCTGCCATCCCGGAGGCCTGGGTAGTGATGGTCGTGGTGGCTGTGCTGTTCAAGGACTGGAGCTTTCGCAGTCATATGCCTCAGGAGAGCAGGACATATACTGGGAGGCTGCAGTAGTCAGTCACATACAAGCATCAAATGCACACATAATATTTAATGTCCCCTCTGTGTTTATCAGATGAAAGAGACAAGACAATGGTATGTGTGTAAGATTCAGAGTGCCACAAATCTAATCAAAGAAGTGAGAGAAAAAGGTGTGCCGTGGAGAGATGGCTGTAAGTGAGTGCATCGCCGAAGGAGTGGTCTTGGAGATGAGTAACTCTCCTCTGATCAATAATTCGGCTCCTAGCTGAAGTAAAGAAATCCCAGTGGATTCTCTACGGAAGGACAATGTGTCTGTCTCAGAAGTGGCGACTTGGGAGTCTGAATTCTGCCTCCACTTTGTGCCCTTTTCCCACCAGTCTAGGCCATGCTCCCTCCCTTCGCTCCCCTGCTTTCCTTTTCCTTTTAATTAGTCTGATATTTTATATAGTTGCCATCCCCGAGATTAAAACCAGGGGGATTAAAACTCTTGTCGGAAGAAATGGGCTTCTGGGGTGCTGCTGGTATGCAGCACTATGGATCGCTTTAGAGAACCATTACTGCCGCTGGCCTACCCACTGACAGACGTTCTGCTACATGTTTACCCCCCCACAACCACAAATGTTCCGCTGCCCGTCTTTCCCCAAGAGAGGCGTTGCCTCTTCCCTTCTCTCACTAAACTGTCACATTAGTCAAGATTTAGAGGCGAGCTGAATGCACTCGGCGGGCGTTCTGTATATAAGCCAGGAGAGATGGAGTGTCATGTTCTTAGCCGTGTTTGCGTGGGTAATGTATGCGGTTCAACACTGTACATATGGATGTAAAAGCAGGGAGATTATATTTTTGTGGTCGAGCATCTCCTTACTCATGCATATGTAGATTGGAATCTTCCTTGCTCCCTGGTCCATTTCAGGATTACTCCCAATGTCACGATAAGAATCAGAGAAAACCCCTCCCCATGCTGTCAGTAGCCAATCGGATGAGAGAGAGGCGGGTGTCAGTGCCACCATTGTAGAGAAGCAGCCAAATGGGAAGCGCCCTTACTCAGTTTTGTCGGTGCTGCAGGGGGGGGGCTGCCACCCATGTCTCGCTAGCAGTGAAAACATTTATGGAACATATTAAAATAGGTGCCAGAACGGGAGAGAAAAGGCTAAATATTAGCATATAGTGAAAGGAAGGCCCGCGGGCCCTGTTTCCCTGCTACGGAGCACTTATCACAGAGTAATGGCTGCAAGGGGACAAAAACAAACACCTTAGTCCTCCACTTGCTTTTTAAAACCCCAAACACGCTTTATCTACCAGACGACACAGATGAAGTGAAATACAGCGAAACAGAGGGTGAGAGAGAGGGGGTGGGAGAAGAGGGGGAAATAAAAAGAGGGAAATATAGAAAAAGCAAAAGTAAATGAGGACAGAGAAAGACAACAATGAGGGAACACATACAATGGTTCTTCCTTTAAAAGTTGTGTCGTACTGCAGCACAGCTTGCGGGTTGCCGCAGAATTCTATTTCATGTTATTGAAGTGTCAGCCATTGTTGCCATTCTATTCCAAGAAAAAGGAAAAAGGAAACCCTCAGGAAAATATGGCGCTGTACAATGGAACTGGTCGGGAGTAGGCTACTAAGTGACAGTGAGTGAAAAGCAAAACAATCCTAACATTTCCACACCCTAATTGTATTCTAACCAATACCCAAACGGAGATTCAGTGAAAATAAAAATCTCATTGATTTATCAAGACCAGGCCCCATGCTTGTCTCAGAGCGGCGTGAAACGGTGCTGAAATAGTTGACCACACGCAGGTTGGCTGTTGCTCCAAATCCTATCATAACAATTGGATGACTTTGGGTGTTCCAGTAAGGAACCACGTGTTGCCTTCATTAGCCTACTTTATTCCACTATTTCTGTCATTCAGTGATATTTATTCCCATAGTAATTTGTTTTGGATCCATCCAGATGTCGTTAGAAAACAATGCATTGTCCTGCTGATAGCCCATCAAGGGTGGGCTATCACAGTGCTATTCGCCTGTGTTACGCTGAACGCGAAAGCCCCGGAAAATAAACAGGTAACAGGGCCGGCCCTCCCATTAGACAAGATTAGATGGCCACCTGTACAACATTCTTTAGCACCATGAACAGGATCTCTATTCATTTAAGTGAGCAGATTAGGGCTTTCAGGTGAAATGGAAAATTGCATGTGAATTCATAAACCATGTGCCATTGAATCGTTACATCGAAAATCTCTTCCTAACTATTTTGCGATCTATATGGCACAGGTGTCAATTTTCTGGTCTTTAAATGAAACTGGTATATATTTTTACTTATCACAATTTTCTGGTCTTTAAATGAAACTGGTATATATTTTTACTTATCACAATTTTCTGGTCTTTAAATGAAACTGGTATATATTTTTACTTATCACAATTTTCTGGTCTTTAAATGAAACTGGTATATATTTTTACTTATCACAATTTTCTGGTCTTTAAATGAAACTGGTATATATTTTTACTTATCACAATTTTCTGGTCTTTAAATGAAACTGGTATATATTTTTACTTATCACAATTTTCTGGTCTTTAAATGAAACTGGTATATATTTTTACTTATCACAATTTTCCGACAGACAAGTTTGCGTTTCTTACTTTTCCCCCCTTCCACTTGATAAAGGTTCCAATTGATACATTTTTATCAATTAGTACATTTGAGTTTAACCACAATATTTGTTTTATTATTTGTTCTGTATTTTCTGGTGGTTTAAACTGAAACTTTCTATGGCTTGTTTAAAAAATAACAATATTTTGGAGATGATTTCGTTTTTGAAATAACCGAAAGTCAGCGGTTATAATCTGAATAAAGGAAAAAAGGCCATTCTTGAACATGGGGTGAGACATTCTTACTAATTTGTAAATAAAGGCAGTTTGTTATTTGGAATTATTTATTTCTGTTTTTAGAGGGAGAGAAACCAAAAGCCCACCGTGCCTATTTTTGGAAAATCGTCAGTCCACATGTCAAGTGAAATTCCCCCATTGAATTTATCCAAGTTCTCTCTTAACTCCAGGACCACCAACAGTTGTTTGTTTTTGTTGCCTGATGCAGGACTCTAGTGCCAGAGAAGATCAAGCTGAAAACACCTCCATTAATTTACGAAAAGTCCATTTGTGCCACAGTTTAGACTACCAAAAGGTCAGCGTTCTAAGTCCCACTTGTGAAGGTGTGATGCAATGACAGAATGCCACCATCTACCACTAACTGTTGCAGCATAAGCTCGTAACTCTTAAAGGAAGAACCACTGTACACACACAGAGGGCACACAACAATACATTGTGAGAGAGGAAGAGGGAGGGAGGGAGGGAGGGGAAGGAAGGAAGGAAGGAAGGAAGGAAGGAAGGAAGGAAGGAAGGAAGGAAGGAAGGAAGGAAGGAAGGAAGGAAGGAAGGAAGGAAGGAAGGAAGGAACAGACAGGGTAAGGGGAGGGGTGGCTCACCAAAGCAGAACCCTGCTATACCCATAAGGCCTGGTGACTGCTGCAACTCTGCCACTACTGAAACACACACACACACACACACCCTCATCACCACACACACACACTTCAGTCCGCTATGGGCCACGTTAAATTTAATCCCTAGTACCCCTGCCATACCGTCAACCTGACTCCCAGAGCAACTACACTAATTAGATTCATTACCAAACATCACTGGAGGTCCTCGCTGGGTTTAATAGCTACTCAGTCTATTATTGTTGACTAGTGTCGTCGCGTGGCGGAGATGCTAATCAAATCAACATGCAAATTATAAATATTCACCGGAGAGGCTTGTGTATATGCCATTTAGCAGGCACTTTTTATCCAAAGCGAATTACAGTCATGTGTGCATACAGGGTGTCACCGTAGGTGCACTTTTCTCCCCAGTTGTCCTCCTTCCCCGAAGCTCTTTGTCAATGACAATGTCTCTCTGGCTGAGTGATTCTCTGTTAACCTCTGGGAGGAGAGTGCGTGTGTGAATGTGCACACACACACACACACACACACACACACACACACACACACACACACACACACACACACACACATGCATGTACACATACACACACACAAACAATGAGCCAATATTGCACCGCTCTCAAACGGTATTCAAACCAATTATCTAACCATCTAACTAAGTACTTCACTGTCTGTCTGTGTGTCTGTCTGTGATCCGCTGTACCATCTAATGTGTCCCTGTCTCGCTGCAGTAAAAGCTGTCTTTGAGCGCTCTGGGTTAAGGCAGACACATCTTAAGCCCCTTGGACTTTTTTCATCTGAGCATCTGGGGAATGCTATGAACTGGCCACTCACAATCCACCGCCATTCATCTTTAAAGTGGCTATCTCATGACAGACTGACCTCGGACACATTCCCGTGGAAGACCATTTGGGCTTATATATCAAACAGGGCAACATTGTATTTTTCAGCTTATAAAATGGTTGTGTCCAGTGTTTCTCAAATTGTTTACGGCACTGACCAAATTTCAGGTCTTGAACGTTGTGAAAATGTTGTGCAACTCCCAGCGCACATTTACTGTGAACACTGAGGCTGTACCCGCTCTAAGTTACAGTTTTACTGTGAACACTGAGGCTGTACCTGCTTTAAGTTACAGTTTTACTGTGAACACTGAGGCTGTACCCGCTTTAAGTTACAGTTTTACTGTGAACATTGAGGCTGTACCTGCTTTAAGTTACAGTTTTACTGTGAACACTGAGGCTGTACCTGCTTTAAGATACAGGTTTACTGTGAACACTGAGGCTGTACCTGCTTTAAGTTACAGTTTTACTGTGAACACTGAGGCTGTACCTGCTTTAAGTTACAGTTTTACTGTGAACACTGAGGCTGTACCTGCTTTAAGTTACAGTTTTACTGTGAACACTGAGGCTGTACCCGCTTTAAGTTACAGTTTTACTGTGAACACTGAGGCTGTACCTGCTTTAAGTTACAGTTTTACTGTGAACACTGAGGCTGTACCCGCTTTAAGTTACAGTTTTACTGTGAACATTGAGGCTGTACCTGCTTTAAGTTACAGTTTTACTGTGAACACTGAGGCTGTACCTGCTTTAAGTTACAGTTTTACTGTGAACACTGAGGCTGTACCCGCTTTAAGTTACAGTTTTACTGTGAACACTGAGGCTGTACCTGCTTTAAGTTACAGTTTTACTGTGAACACTGAGGCTGTACCCGCTTTAAGTTACAGTTTTACTGTGAACACTGAGGCTGTACCTGCTTTAAGTTACAGTTTTACTGTGAACACTGAGGCTGTACCCGCTTTAAGTTACAGGTTTACTGTGAACACTGAGGCTGTACCTGCTTTAAGTTACAGTTTTACTGTGAACACTGAGGCTGTACCTGCTTTAAGTTACAGTTTTACTGTGAACACTGAGGCTGTACCCACTTTAAGTTACAGGTTTACTGTGAACACTGAGGCTGTAGCTGCTTTAAGTTACAGTTTTACTGTGAACACTGAGGCTGTACCTGCTTTAAGTTACAGTTTTACTGTGAACACTGAGGCTGTACCTGCTTTAAGTTACAGTTTTACTGTGAACACTGAGGCTGTACCTGCTTTAAGTTACAGTTTTACTGTGAACACTGAGGCTGTACCTGCTTTAAGTTACAGTTTTACTGTGAACACTGAGGCTGTAGCTGCTTTAAGTTACAGTTTTACTGTGAACACTGAGGCTGTACCTGCTTTAAGTTACAGTTTTACTGTGAACATTGAGGCTGTACCTGCTTTAAGTTATAGTTTTACTGTGAACACTGAGGCTGTACCTGCTTTAAGTTACAGTTTTACTGTGAACACTGAGGCTGTACCTGCTTTAAGTTTCAGTTTTACTGTGAACACTGAGGCTGCACCCGCTTTAAGTTACAGGTTTCCTGTGAACACTGAGGCTGTACCCACTTTAAGTTACAGTTTTTACAGTGACCAAGTAGGCTACTGTGGCTATGTGATCATAATGTAGACCTACCAGAGTGGCCTACCATCAAAAACAATGGAGAAAATGCATCCCATAACATTTTAACATGTAAATAGCTGTTCTATCATTCAGCCTACAGTAGTAGTGTGGTGTTCAATGTAGGCCTACATTCCATGAGACTTTTGAAAAAACAAAACATGCAGGGCTTTACATTAACCTGTTTATCCACTTGTCTTTCAGACAAGGAGGTGACTGAACATGTTGTTGGGTTGTTTGGTGCAAGAAACCGCTTTACAAAATAAAATGCATTAATTATGCTACTCTCTGCTACTTAGCTTATTCAAGCCTGTCTCAAAATTCAACACTGCCCCTTTAAGACAAAAACTCTTTACCTGACTAGCTTTTCAAAGAAATGTAGACGTGTTGTGCTCTTGCAGGAAGCAATCACTCTCCTATTGCTGAATACAAATAATCTATAACTGGACTAATAACTCAATAACTAGCAAAAGACTATAAACAAAACGAATACGTGGCTACATGCAGCTCTTGCTTTGATCTCAAAACTAACGCATCTACTCACGACCACAGCTGTAAACACAGTCCAGTTAAAAGTAAATGGCACAGATCCATATATGGCAATGGTCTATTTGCATATAGGCCTACTGCAGCTGTGATTGGTTATGCCGCACCGGTCCGAGAAGTTTGTTTCGGTATGCTGCATTGAAAAGGGCAAATATTGTGTTGATTCGATCACAATTGTCACAATTGTGGCAAAAAAAACTCAACAAAGTTGCGTTAGGTTCAATCTCGTGCGCCTCTCCGTGGGCTGATATTTCTTCTGCGCTTTGCGCCGCAGTCCCAGGGGAGTAGCGCAACGGTCTCGGGCTACTGCTTGCAGAACATTGGTTGTGTCCGTATGATTAGGGAAGTTTGTGGCCCCCTCATGGGGGACAAGTGGCCCTTGAGGGATACAAAGAGTGAAAGGGCGGATGCCAGTCAAATTAGGGGGGTTGTCACCTCACTCACGATTAGGTGTCATATATGGAAATATTTTCAGCCCTCCATACGGCTTGTGGTGTGACTGATCGATAAACTAGCACCATCTCACGGCCAATAAGAGAGGAGTGTGTGTGGGTTTGGGATAGTGACAGCCATGGCACCCCATCATCCCAGTTTTTCGCTCTCCAACCATCCCACGGTCGACGCTCTTAGAGCTTTCGGGAAGTGACAAAAGGCCGGCCAGTGACAGGCAGCAGACGATGGAGGCTGAACCACTTCAGGCTCATTGGGGTGCATGTAGAAGACTGTACACACACCAGGAATGCCAGAACAGCAGCTGGATGGGAGGACTATAGATGAAAAAGGACAGCAGGGACCTTCACTTCTGCACTGTGTGTGTGTGCTTGCGATCACTACTTCTGATATACAGTAAGTGATTTTAAGTATGTTTTAGACTGCCATTGAAGTTAGCAGGGGACTGTGGTTCCCAGAGGTGGCATGTGGTTTGGCCCAGTAAGGATGAATCAAGCTCCTTTGTGGAGTGTGTGTGTTGTGGTTAGGATGGAAGTACAATGGCTGCCACGGTCACAGTGATGAGAGATAGTGTGTCCTTTGCTGCGTGGCACAGCTGTAACTGTAACCTGTCCTCTGACTATGCTATTGATCGCTTCGTGACAAGGAGGCCATTTAGGCACAGGCACTGTCACATACAAAACAGCTGCACACACACACACACACCCAAAGACGCCTACACACACAAAACCAAACATACACACACACACCCTCTCACACATACTACTCCCACAACTAAGCCAACAGCCTCGGCACCTCACTCCTCTCCTTTTGATGTTGAATTAAATCTGAAAGGAGATTTAAATCTAAATCTCATCATGTCGTCAAGCAAATATGCAAATGTCAATAGAAACGCATTGAAAAACGTACTGTAACTCGCGACCGGCTACAATACGGCGAAAAGAACGTGACCGTTTACGTTGTCAGAAATAATTAAATACAATTTTAAAAAACAGAACCACCGCAGACATTTCACATGTTAATTTATGAGTGACAAAAAGACAGGGGAAGAGATGAGAAAAAACTATGCTAATGAGTTGCACCATGATACTGTGAAGCTTCAACGTCACCTCGCCGAGTACAACTTAATATTCAGATAACCAACCAGAGTGAGATAGAGATATCTGTCTGAGGAGAACCACAACTGTGGTCGCGCATTTAGCTCGTCTATCGAACACAGACACTCTACATCAGGGGTAGGCTATCTCTACCCTGTGAGAACCACGGTGGGTGCAGGTTTTTACTCTGGCCATGCAGTAACACACCCATCATTCTACAAAATCAACTCATGGTAGTTTTCGATCAAGGCTTTGATTTGCTGAATCGGGTGTGTTACTGCTTGGCAGGAGCAAAAGCCTGCATCTGTTCCGGATGGCCTTCACAGCGGTATAGTTTGCCCACCGCTGATCTAATTCTACATATAGTTAATTGATTATATAAAGAAGTTGAGAGACCTAGTCAGCAGGCACTTACAGTGGGGAGAACAAGTATTTGATACACTGCCGGTTTTGCAGGTTTTCCTACTTACAAAGCATGTAGAGGTCTGTAATTTGTATCATAGGTACACTTCAACTGTGAGAGACGGAATCTAAAACAAAAATCCAGAAAATCACATTGTATGGTTTTTAAGTAATTAATTAGCATTTTATTGCATGACATAAGTATTTGATACATCAGAAAAGTAACTTAATACTTGGTACAGAAACCTTTGTTTGCAATTACAGAGATCATACATTTCCTGTAGTTCTAGACCAGGTTTTCACACACTGCAGCAGGGATTTTGGCCCACTCCTCCATACAGACCTTCTCCAGATCCTTCAGGTTTTGGGGCTGTCGCTGGGCAATACGGACTTTCAGCTCCCTCCAAAGATTTTCTATTGGGCTCAGGTCTGGAGACTGGCTAGGCCACTCCAGGACCTTGAGATTCTTCTTACGGAGCCACTCCTTAGTTGCCCTGGCTGTGTGTTTCGAGTCGTTGTCATGCTGGAAGACCCAGCCACGACCCATCTTCAATGCTCTTACTGAGGGAAAGAGGTTGTTGGCCAAGATCTCGCGATACATGGCCCCATCCATCCTCCCCTCAATACGGTGCAGTCGTCCTGTCCCCTTTGCAGAAAAGCATCCCCAAAAAATGAGGTTTCCACCTCCATGCTTCACGATTGGGATGGTGTTCTTGGGTTTGTACTCATCCTTCTTCTTCCTCCAAACACGGTGAGTGGAGTTTAAACCAAAAAGCTATATTTTTGTCTCATCAGACCACATGACCTTCTCCCATTCCTCCTCAAATCAAATCAAATCAAATCAAATTTTATTTGTCACATACACATGGTTAGCAGATGTTAATGCGAGTGTAGCGAAATGCTTGTGCTTCTAGTTCCGACAATGCAGTAATAACGAGCAGGTAATCTAACTAACAATTCCAAAAAAAAAACTACTGTCATACACAGTGTAAGGGGATAAAGAATATGTACATAAGGATATATGAATGAGTGATGGTACAGAGCAGCATAGGCAAGATACAGTAGATGATATCGAGTACAGTATATACATATGAGATAAGTATGTAAACCAAGTGGCATAGTTAAAGTGGCTAGTGATACATGTATTACATAAGGATGCAGTCGATGATATAGAGTACAGTATCAACGTATGCATATGAGATGAACAATGTAGGGTAAGTAACATTATATAAGGTAGCATTGTTTAAAGTGGCTAGTGATATATTTACATCATTTCCCATCAATTCCCATGATTAAAGTGGCTGGAGTAGAGTCAGTGTCATTGACAGTGTGTTGGCAGTAGCCACTCAATGTTAGTGGTGGCTGTTTAACAGTCTGATGGCCTTGAGATAGAAGCTGTTTTTCAGTCTCTCGGTCCCAGCTTTGATGCACCTGTACTGACCTCGCCTTCTGGATGGCAGCGGGGTGAACAGGCAGTGGCTCGGGTGGTTGATGTCCTTGATGATCTTTATGGCCTTCCTGTAGCATCGGGTGGTGTAGGTGTCCTGGAGGGCAGGTAGTTTGCCCCCGGTGATGCGTTGTGCAGACCTCACTACCCTCTGGATCATCCAGATGGTTATTGGCAAACTTCAAATGGCTTGAGCAGGGGGACCTTGCGTGCGCTGCAGGATTTTAATCCATGAGGGCGTAGTGTGTTACTAATGGTTTTCTTTGAGACTGTGGTCCCAGCTCTCTTCAGGTCATTGACCAGGTCCTGCCGTGTAGTTCTGGGCTGATCCCTCACCTTCCTCATGATCATTGATGCCCCACGAGGTGAGATCTTGCATGGAGCCCCAGACCGAGGGTGATTGACCGTCATCTTGAACTTCTTCCATTTACTAATAATTGTGCCAACAGTTGTTGCCTTCTCACCAAGCTGCCTGCCTATTGTCCTGTAGCCCATCCCAGCCTTGTGCAGCTCTACAATTGTATCCCTGATGTCCTTACACAGCTCTCTGGTCTTGGCCACTGTGGAGAGGTTGGAGTCTGTTTTCAAACATGTGCAGTTAATACAGGTAATGAGTGGAGAACAGGAGGGCTTCTTAAAGAAAAACTAACAGGTCTGTGAGAGCTGGAATTCTTACTGGTTGGTAGGTGATCAAATACTTATGTCATGCATTAAAATGCAAATTAATTTCTTAAAAATCATACAATATGATTTTCTGGATTTTTGTTTTAGATTCCATCTCTCACAGTTCAAGTGTACCTATGATAAAAATTACAGACCTCTACATGCTTTGTAAGTAGGAAAACCTGCAAAATTGGCAGTGTATCAAATACTTGTTCTCCCCACTGTATAGGCATTTGGCATAGCTAAAGTCAGTGCCCGGGTGGCACGAGAGAGGTTGGGCATAGGGCGCGGGGGATCTACATGCGCTCTGCCATGCTAGGGTAGCAGTGTACCATCATAGGCTGAGGGTTGAGGGGAAAGTGGGGAAAGGGGGTTGGGAGATGGGAAAGGGGTTAACACAACAAAACACAGCACTGGGAAGAAGAGGAGCTCCCCATCCTCACGGACGGATGCTTTCTTCCTCCCGCAGACACAGTAGGGCTGCAAGGAGGGTGCACAGAGGAGAGACAAGAGCGACAGCTTGGAGTGTTGGGAGAGAGAACGTACTACTCCGTTATAGAGAGAGAGAGAGTGAGAAAGGGAAAAACTAAAAGAAAGAGAAAAGAGAAAGAGGAAGAGAAAGGAGAAAGACAACCACCCCTGTTTACTCCAATTGGAGGAGAGTCTCTGACCCCCCAAGTGGTCAGTGTCCACCAGAGGTCAAAGGTTGAACTCTCCCCTGCTGAAGTGAGGGGTGTGTCCCGAACAGCGGCAGATGTCACACGGACAACTACAGACAGACCACTGAAATAGAAAGAATACCTGTTTAAAAAGGAAGCCGCACAGACAAGAAAGAGACCGACGGAGACAGACAGGCAAGACAAAACTTAGTGTTGTGAAGAGAGAGAGAGAAACCATTGAAGTGGAAGACTGGCACTACCGGGGAGGTAGGAGGACATGAACGAAACATGAAGGCTCTTGTGTTTCATGTGTCACGTGATGGCGGAGCATGACGGGCATGAGGTAGATGGGGGATGAAGGGAAACGTGGTGGTCATATTAACTTCCTGTCTTTTCGCTTTTTCACCTCTCCTCCCACCGCACACTACTGACAAGTCAAGACACAGACAGAACAAACACACATACAGTACGTACACAGATCAGGAGGAGCCAACCAGAGGGAGACAGAGAGAGAAAGACCAGAGGCTTCTCCCCTTTACCCCCCTCCTAGAGGTCCTGACTCACCACACGGGCCTTGCTGCTTGACGGGGATGTGGGCTTTAGCCAGGCACTCGGCCCGTCGCCGCTCACAGTCGTTGACGTAGCTGCGTCCGTCTTTGCCGCACAGCGGCTTGTAGGTCCCGTCGCACTGGATAGGCTCGCAGGAGCAGCGCACGCCTAGACGTTCCACCTGGCACACGCCATTGAACTTGCACTCCACCTTGCACATCTCTGCAAAATGGACGAGGGACATGGTTGTTTCTCGTTTTTAATGTTTAACTTTCCTCTGTAAAGCATGTTGAGACGTTGTAATAATGGACTTAAAATAAAATGTGACTTGAAATGTGATGCAGCAAATCAGTCGACGAATCGAGGCAATCTTAGAGAAGGTTGAGTCGCATTCAGAACTTCAAATTCATTATGTTCTCCATCACTGGATCAAATGTGTACATGAATTCAATTCCTCTCTTTTTCTTTCCTGTAAAGTGGTCATGCTGGAACCTAATTATGGAGCTGCCTTCTTTGGGAGTCGAACATTAGAGGGACGTACCGTATGATGTCATTGATCTACATTCCAAATGAAAGGACTGTTGAAATACATTTTCTTTTTAGAAAACTAAAAAGTATTATGCCTATCCATTTCACTTCAGTAAAAGACAGATAGAGAATGGGTTCCTGTTAACTTGATCGAGAACTAAATAAATTCACAGGAACACACAGTGCTAGGCTTCTACTGAGAAGTTGAAGTCCCATATGTATCCACATAATAGCGGTCTTTATCTGTACTCAAGCTTGACTACAAAATATTGCTGACAAAAGAGAGTCGGTGTGTTGCAGGGCAGAAACTGAGAATTATTTGAAGCACAAAACCACAGTTGTGTGTAGTAGAGTGCATCACACCGTGAGCCTATGTCTTTAACTCCATGGGGAGTCTCAGATGTGTGGAGGTGAGAGCAGAAAAGCTACAGACACAGTGGTCTACTGAAGCCCCTAACACACAACAGGAACATTGGATTACTCCAGATCGGTATCATCTATGATGATGATGGCGCCGGAGGAGATGGCTGACGTTTAACGAGCTATTGTGTGTGTTTTTTGGGGTTATTTGTAATTTATTTTGTACATAATGTTTCTGCCACCCTCTCTTAAGACCGAAAGAGCTTCTGGATATCAGGACAGTGATTACTCACCTCGAACTGGATGAAGATTTTTTCTTTAACGAGTCGGACGCAAAGGATTTAGTTCAGACAATCAACAAGGCCCAAATCACCATCATTCGCATGAAGAAGAGACGGGGACGTAGGTCGGATTGCCTTGTAAGGATCCGACGGCGAGTGTGTAATCCGCCTTTACCATCAGTCTTATTAGCCAATGTGCAATCATTGGATAATAAAATGTATGAGCTTCGATCAAGACTATCCTACCAACGGGACATTGAAAACTGTAATATCTTATGTTTCACCGAGTCATGGCTTAACGACGACATGGATATCATACAACTGGCTGGGTTTTCGGTCCATCAGCAAGACAGAACAGCTGCCTCCGGTAAGACAAGGGGTGGTGGTACGTGTCTATTTGTAAACAACAGCTGGTGCACGAAATCTAAAATTAAGGAAGTCTCAAGGTTTTACTTGCCTGAGGTAGAGTATCTCATGATAAGCTGTTGACCACACTTTTTACCTGTCTATTTACCACCACAAACTGATCCTGGCACTAAGATGGCTCTCAACGAGCTGTATAAGGCCATAAGCAAACAGGAAAATGCTCATCCAGAGGCAGCGCTCCTAGTGGCCGAGGACTTTAATGCAGGGAAACTTAAATCCATTTTTACCTAATTTCTACCAGCATGTTACATGTGCAACCAGAGGGAAAAACACTCTAGACCATCTTTACTCCACTCACAGAGACGCCTACAAAGCTTTCCCTCGCCCCCCCATTTGGCAAATTCTATCCTCCTGCTTACAAGCAAAAACTATAGCAGGAAGTACCAATGACTCGCTCAATAAGGAAGTGGTCAGATGACGCAGATTCTAAGCTACAGGAGTATTTTGCTAGCACAGACTGGAATATGTTCTGGGATTATTCAGATGGCATTGAGATGGCACATCAGTCACTGGCTTCATCAATAAGTGCATTGATGACATCATCCCCACAGTGACGGTACGTACCCCAGCCAGAAGCCATAGATTACAGGCAACATCTGCCTGTAATCTGCCTGGGCTAAAGAGTAGAGCTGGCGCTTTCAAGGAGCGAGACACTAACCCGGATGTTGATAAGAAATCCCGCTATGCCATCCTTCAAACCATCAAACAGGCAAAGCGTCAATACATGACAAAGATTGAATCGCACTACACCGGCTCCGATGCTCGTCGGATGTGGCAGGGCATGCAAACTATTACGGACTACAAAAGGAAGCACAGTGACACGAGCATACCAGACGAGCTAAATAACCTCTATGCTCGCTTCAAGGAAAGCAACACTGAAGCATGCATGAGTGCATCAGCTGTTCCGGATGACTGTGTGATCACAATCTCCGTAGCCGATGTGAGTAAGAGCTTTAAACAGGTCAACATTCACAAGGCCACAGGGCCAGATGGATAACCAGGATGTGTACTCCGAGCATGCGCTGACCAACTGGCAAGTGTCTTCACATTTCAACCTATCCCTGCCTGAGTCTGTAATACCAACATGTTTCAAGCAGACCACTATAGTCCCTGTACCCAAGTACACCAGGCTAACCTGCCTAAATGACTACGGACCCATAGCACTCACGTCTGTACCCATGAAGTGCTTTGAAAGGCTGGTCATGGCTCACATCAACACCATTATCCCAGAAACCTTACACCCACTCCAATTTGTATACCGCCCCAACAGATCCACAGATGATGCAATCTCTATTACACTCCACGTTGCCCTTTCCCACCTGGACAAAAGGAACACCTACAAGAGAATACTATTCGTTGACTACAGCTCAGCGTTCAACACCATAATGCTCTCCAAGCTCATTACTAAGCTAAGGACCCTGGGACTAAACACCTCCCTCTGCACCTGGATCCTGGACTTCCTGATGAGCCACCCCAGGTGGTAAGGGTAGGTAACAACACATCTGCCACGTTGATCCTCAACACGGGGGCCCCTCAGGGGTGCATGCTCATTCTGCTCCTGTACTCCCTGTTCACCCATGACTGTATGGCCAAGCACGACCCCAACTACACATCAGTAGTAGGCCTGATCACTGACAACGATGAGACAGCCTATAGGGAGGAGGTCAGAGACCTGGCAGTGTGGTGCCAGGACAACAACCTCTCCCTAAATGTGATCAAGACAAAAGAGATGATTGTGGACTACAGGAAAAGGAGGACAGAGCACACCGCCATTCTCATCGACGGGGCTGTAGTGGAGCGGGTTGAGAGCTTCAGGTTCCTTGGTATCTACATCACCAACAAACTATCATAGTCCAAACACAGCAAAACAGTCGTGAAAAAGGTCACGACAATGCCTATTCCCCCTCAGGAAATATTTGGCATGGGTCCTCAGATCCTCAAAAAGTTTAACAGCCGCACCATTAAGAGCATGCTGACTAGTTGCATCACCGCCTGTTATGGCAACTGCTCGGCCTCCGACCGCAAGGCACTACAGAGGGTAGTGGGTACGGCCCAATACATCACTGGGACCAAGCTTCCTGCCATCCAGGACCTCAATAACAGGCGGTGTCAGAGGAAAGCCCTAAAAATTGGTAAAGACTCCAGCCAGCCTAGTCATAGACTGTTCTCCTTGCTACCGCATGGCAAGTGGTACCGGAGTGCCAAGTCTAGGTACAAAAGGCTCAACAGATTCTACACCCAAGCCATAAGACTCCTGAACAGCTAATCAAATGGCTACCCGGACGATAACCTCTGCCCCCACACATTGACTTTGTACCGGTACCCCCTGTGTAAAGCCCTACTAGTGTTATTTTATTGTTGCTCCTTAATTTAAATAAAAAACATTTTTTTTATAGTTTATTTTGGTAAATACTTTCTTAACATTTATTTTTCTTAAAACTGCATTGTTGGTTAAGGGATTGTAAGTAAACATTTCACTGTTATATTTGGCACGTGACAAATAAAATTGGATTTGATTTGATCTACTGTAAACCTGACTGTGCAGTAAACCTGTGCAGAAGGCCCAGAAAAGCCTTTGTGAGCCCTTATCAAGCAAACCATCTGGTGTCATGCATGTAACACAACACAGCTTGTAAAGAACATGGTAAGTTATCTATCGGTCAAGGCAGTGCAGTTCGTGTGTGCGTACATGAACGTGCTGGCTCACCTTGTTTCTTACAGCGGCCCGGGTGGATCTTCCTGAGTTCAATGCCCTTCTGCATGCCCGTCCTCGTCATATGGCACTCGCTCTCGTACGTCTGGCTGTCACTGGCGCACAGTGGCTCATTGACAGGTGGGCAGGACTCCGGGGGGGCAAAGGTCAGGGGCTGGCGGGTACGTGGCTCCACCCGGCACGCCACATTCAGACTGTTCTCGCTGTCTTTGCAGGGGTCTATAAACAGGGGAGAGAAAGAGAGAGGTTAGTGGTAGGACATGATTATCCATCACCAGGGATATGCTGGAGATAGGCCTGCTATCAACACAGGCTGCCCTGGAAAGACAAAGTGGAAAGCCAAGAAGCCCATGGATCTAAGAGGACGACAGGCTGGCAGCTGGCGCTGGTGGCCATATCAACTGTAATCATAATAGAACTGGGGAGATGCTTATTGAAATAGAAGCTGTTTGCCTGCTCAACTTCGTCTCATCTCTCTACACAGTCTTGTATAGAGCAAGGGGACACAAAGGATTTATGTACCTCTGCGCCGCATTAAAACACTGCCAAGCTGCGAGCAATTCATTCGAAACAGCACCGAGGAGGATGAGACCAAAAGGATGGAGAGAGAGAGAAAGGGAAAGAGAGGGAAAGGGAGAGAAAAGGCCCTGGCTCGAGAAACAAAGAGCGATAACAGGAACACAAAAGTGACAATGGTAGCTTGACTTCAACAGCCCGGGCGGGGCAGGCAGGACAACAACAGGGCCAATGCCAGCAACACATTGCCAAGGTCAGGGATTGTAGGGATTGTGTATATTAGCACATTGGAATCGCTAACACAGGAGTATATAAAGACCATTACCAACTCTGTTTTTTTTTTGCAAAAATACCTGACGCCAGAAATGCAATGATGCAACACAAGCCCAGCTATTATCCCATTTGCAAAAACCATTATCTCCCATTAACAAACCAGAACGGCTTCCAGGATTCCTGCACTCTGCAGTCAAGCCCCCACCCACCCCGATGAGGCAATTAGACATACAGACAGTGGAGGTGCTGGCTAGCCTAGCCCCAGCTGTATATATAAAGCATCACCATGTGTCTGACACTGGCGAGCCAGTTGAGACAGCCAAAGCTTGGACAGAATCGCTCAGGAAGATTTAGGGGCCCACCGGGCCGGCTCTCCTGAGAACCCAGGCCTCCCCCTAGGGGTAAGGCAACATGGAACCTGGTCACACCGGCTTTGAAAGGATATATATTCGAGCCGTCCTCTGGGGGCCTGAGACTCCATCTCCCTTCCATTTTGTAGTCTCTCAGGGTCTCACTTTTGGAGACGCTAGTTTGTCTGGTTAGCTCTATCTGGCTCTTTCTCTCGGCGCAAATGTCTCGAAGTCAGACGTCCTCAGGAGAAAACTACCAAAACAAACAGCGGGTGACACAAATCAACTCTCAAAATGGCTAGCTCTAAAAACAAGTGGCTGTGTTTGTCGACAGTGAATAATCCACACAGCTGGAAGAGTTGGCATGAAGAAAAAAAAGCTATGAATTTGAAAAGTAGTCACATGATGTCAGAGAGATACAATGAAACTCCAGCGGGATGTGAAGAGAGAGCGAAATAAAAAAGAAGCAAAAAAGAACAAAAGAAAGGAGGGGGGGGGAGGGAGGGAGGGAGGGAGGGAGGGAGGGAGGGAGGGAGGGAGAGGGAGGGAGGGAGGGAGGGAGGGAGGGAGGGAGGGAGGGAGGGAGCGAGGGAGAGAGTGGGAGGGAGGGAGGGAGGGAGGGAGGGAGGGAGGGGAGGGAGGGAGGGAGGGAGGGAGGGAGGGAGGGAGGGGAGGGAGGGAGGGAGGGAGGGAGGGAGGGAGGGAGGGAGGGAGGGAGGGAGAGGGAGGGAGGGAGGGAGGGTAGAGGAGAAGTATACGAGGGGACTCACTGCAGTATCCCTGGTGCTGCAGGCGGAAGTTCTTCTGGGTGTGGCAGGCTTGCTTGTAGAGCTCGCACTCGTTGCGGTAGTCTTGGCCGTCACTGCCACACACCACCTGCTCGGGCTTACCGTCGCAGCTCAGCGGGCACATGCACTTGGCCGACAAGGAGTCCGATGACTGGATGCAGGTGCTGCCGTAGCTGCAGGTCACCTCACTGCACGGGTCCTCCAGGGCTGCAGGGAGGGAGAAGACAGAGGTACTGTAGGTATTAGGGTTTGTGTGTGTGTGTGGGTGGGGGGATTCTTCTACCTTTGTGCGGACCTAAAATCCCCAAAAGTCCCTATAAGGATAGTTAAACAAGGAAAACTCTCCCTCGTAGGGACATTTCTCACATCAAGATGAGGACAAAGGCTAGGGTTATGAGTTACGTTTAGGGTTGCGGGTTAAAGTTAGGGTTATGGGAAGGGTTAGGTTTAGGGAAAATAGGATTTTGAATGGAAGTTCATTTTAGGTCCCCATGAGGATAGAACAACGTGTGTGTGTGTGTGCGTGTGTGCGTGTGTGTGTGTGTGTGTGTGTGTGTGTGTGTGTGTGTGTGTGTGTGTGTGTGTGTGTGTGTATGTGCTTAAGGGTGGGGGGAGTGTTGTGTATGGGTTATGCAGGAACTCTTGACTCAACTATCACAGCCATTATCATGTCAACCCTGATGGTCTTTTATTGACTGAAACATTGGTTGAAGATCCATTGAAAACAATTTGGAGAATCCAAGAAGGCCAGGGAGCTACAGTGTCTACCATAAGTAGCACAACAATGTAAGCAAGTTCCATAGAGGTTTAAATACACAATGTACACATAATACCTTTTCACATCAGCTTGTCAGCCTATTTGTGTGCAGATGGAAAAAGTGCAGTGGATGGGTTACTCTGGGCTGAAGAACTACTTGACAGCCCCGACTAAGGATTCCCAGACGGTCATAGATGGCTGGCTGTACAAACAACTTGCATTAATTTGCTGTCGGCCAATTGAAGGAGATTTTGCATTCACAATACAATCTGAATTGCTATGCTTTAGCGTGCTCTTCTTCTGGCAGCCGAGGGGAGCCCCTGAATGTGTACTTTTCTGAAAAGAAGAAAGCAGTATTTCCCTACAGAGAACTTTGTTTCCAGCAACTTAATAAACAACACTGCCACTCTGGAGTGACTCATTCTGCCGATGTGAGTGGGTGGAACTTCTAATTTAGCGGACGTCTGGGACCGACGGAGGTATTTTGGTATCTCATGTTCTCGACAAAGTAGCGCCATCAGATTAAGATCCCCGATACATATTTATGACAGGCATTAAAACAAACACTCTCTATGAGCACGAAGCACCAGGGAAGTGGGGTTCCTCTGACAAGAGCAGAGACTCTCATTTCGTATGCACTGCCACTTTTGGAATACTGTTTATCCGTGTCCAATATCCCTATTTTGTAGCAATGCTTTGTCTATGAATTTCATTTCAGGGACGGATGCTACGATATAGTAATCCATGAACCTTCAGTGTACCCTTTCTTGTTTTACCCCCCCCCACCCCTATCGCCAATTAAAGAAAGTCTTATTCCTCCACTTCAGGCGATGTTTGTCTCAGAAGACTGTGTTCCACTTCTTTCGGTGGATCTTGGGGGTCGACTCTCGTCGCCTTAATGAGAGTCTAGGATCTGGGAGACGGAAGAAGAGTGCTTTTTTCTGTGCCGTCGGATCAAAGTCTCACACATATCCCTCACATCTTGACATATTTTTTTCTCTTTCTACCTCTCTCGTCTTCAAATTGTTTCTAGACATGGCGGAGTGGTGTCGCTAACGAATGTGTCTTTGTTTCAGTTCGAATTCGACGTGTTGCTGCAAATGGAGCAGGCCAACTGGTGACAGTTATTACCAACCAGAGTATGTGTGCGGAGCAGAGGCCATAATTGATTTTGGCCCAATAGGACTGGCATATTCCCACGTTCAAGGAGCTTTCTGTTTTGATTTGGTTATTTTGCCAAACAACCTTTAGGCATACTTACAGGAACAAATAAAATAAAACAACTTTATTCCATTTCATATGAGATTCTCCAACATTGGCTTTGATTAAATGTCCAATATCCTCGCCCACGTGGACATTCTGTAAGAGTAATATATATGGGCAATTATTTGATGGTCAAACCACATTCTGTCCCCTATCAACACTTTTTAAACTTTTGGTTACAGACAGAATGACATAAGAAAGTAGTCAAGACGACTAACTTGATTGAGCATCCTCCTTGTATATCTCACGAGGTCAGGATATTTAATTTAAGCTTCCATACATCCACTCGTTCCAATATATCTATGTCATTCGTGATTTCCTTAAGTGCATGTGCGTGATAGTTTGTAGTGTGATTTCCTTTATGGTCCATAGAGGTATTTTAAAGAGTATTATAATCTCCCACCATAATAATAGAGTCGTGGATTGCTTGTAGGGTTGATCAATTATTACATACACTACCATTCAAAAGTTTGAGGACATTTAGAGATGTCCTTGTTTTTGAAAAAAAAGCGCATTTTTGTCCATTAAAATAACATCAAATTGATCAGAAATACAGTGTAGACATTGTTCATTTTGTAAATGACTATTGTAGCTGGAAACGGATGATTTTTAATGGAATATCTACATAGGCGTACAGAGGTCCATTATCAGCAACCATCATTCCTGTGTTCCAATGGCACGTTGTGTTAGCTAATCCAAGTTTATCATTTTAAAAGGCTAATTGATCATTAGAAAACCCATTTTTAATTATGTTTGCAAAGCTGAAAACTGTTGTCCTGATTAAAGAAGCAATAAAACTGGCCTTCTTTAGACTCGTTGAGTATCTGGAGCATCAGCATATGTGGGTTCGATTACAGGCTCAAAATGGCCAGAAACAAAGAACTTTCTTCTGAAACTCGTCAGTCTATTCTTCTTCTGAGAAATAAAGGCTATTCCATGTGAAAAATTGCCAAGAAACTGAAGATCTCAAACAAGGCTGTGTACTACTCCCTTCACAGAACAGCGCAAACTGTCCCTAACCAGAATATAAAAAGGAGTGGGAGGCCCTGGTGCACAACTGAGCAAGAGGACGAGTACATTAGAGTGTCTATTTTGAGAAACAGATGCCTCACAAGTCCTCAACTGGCATCTTCATTAAATAGTACTGGCAAAACACCAGTCTCAACATCAACAGTGAAGAGGCGACTCTGGGATGCTGGCCTTCTAGGCAGAGTTCCTCTGTGCAGTGTCTGTTCTTTTGCACATCTTAATCTTTTCTTTTTATTGGTCAATCTGAGATATGTCTTTTTCTTTGCAACTCTGCCTAGAAGGCCAGCATCCCGGAGTCGCCTCTTCACTATTGACGTTGAGACTGGTGTTTTGCCGGTACTATTTAATGAAGCTGCCAGTTTTTGCCCCCATTGTCCTTGTTCCACACAACTTCATCAACATTTTTGAACGAGTTTCCTGTAAACAATAGATATTATATTCCTTCGCTTTTAGCGAGGTAAATACTGATTGTCTTTTTTTATTATCTGCTAAGCCATTACAATTATAACTGGCTATACTTATTTCACCATTTACCCTAATGCGATACAAGTTTCAAATATATTTATCATAATATATGTTTGTCAACTCACCATTAAAAAGTACCATAGTGATTGAGTGTCCATTTCACTACACCATGATATTTGCATTGCTACTAAGTAAACCTCCAATTGTTCCCCACTATTCCACCAGCTAAAACCCTTCCCCATCCCAAGTTGGGTTATCATCTCAGTGACCAGCAGACCACCCCCATCTCCCCGAATCCCAGGGCCCCCGAAAGACCGGGACTCATCCTTCGAAAAGAGCACACAATGCCACCCACAGAACAGACGCAGATTAATGCCTAAAGCATTTCCATCGCTCTCACCTCAATTTGCATTATATATTGCTTGTAAAAAATATATATCCAGTATCAGTCAAAAGTTGACACACATACTCATTCAAGGGCTTTTCTTTATTTAAAATGTTTTCTACATTGTAGAATAATAGTGACGACATCACAACTATGAAATAACACGTATGGAATCATGTAGTAACCAAAAAAGTGTTAAACAAATCCAAATATATTTTAGAAGTGAGATTCTTCAAAGTAGACACCCTTTCCCTTGATGACAGCTTTGCACACTCTTGGCATTCTCTCAACCAGCTTTATGAGGTAGTCACCTGGAATGCATTTAAATTAACATGTGTGCCTTGTTAAAAGTTAATTTGTGGAATTTGTTTCCTTCTTAATCCGTTTGAGCCAATCAGTTTTGTTGTGACAAGGTAGGGGTGGTATACAGAAGTTAGCCTTATTTGGTAAAAGACCAAGTCCATATTATGGCAATAAAAGCTCAAATAGGCAAAGAGAAATGACAGTCCATCATTACTTTAAGACATGAAGGTCAGTCAATACAGAACATTTTAAGAACTTTGAAAGTTTCTTGCTTCACAGAGTTCAAGTAACAGACACAGCTCAACATCAACTGTTCAGAGGAGACTGTGTGAATCAGGCCATGGTCGAATGGCTGCAAAGTAACCACTTATAAAGGACACCAATAAGAAGAAAAGACTTGCTTGGACCAAGAGACACGAGCAATGGACATTAGACCGGTGGGAATATGTCCTTTGGTCTGATGAGTCAAATTTTGAGATTTTGGGTTCCAACCGCCATGAGACGCAGATTAAGTGAATGGATGATCTCCACATGTGTGGTTCCCACCACGAAGCATGGAAGAGGTGTGATGGTGTTGGGGTGCTTTGCTGGTGACACTGTCAGTGATTTATTTAGAATTCAAGGCACACTTAACCAGAATGGCTACCACAGCCTTCTGCAGTGATATGCCATCCCATCTGGTTTGCACTTAGTGGGAACATAATTTGTTATTCAACAGGACAATGACCCAACACAGCTGCATGCTGTATAAGGGCTTTTTGACCAAGAAGGAGAGTGATGAGTGCTGCATCAGATGACCTGGCCTCCACAATCACCCGGCCTCAACCCAATTGAGATGGTTTGGGATGAGTTGGACCACAGAGTGAAGGAAAAGCAGCCAACAAGTGCTTAGCATATGTGGGAACTCCTTCAAGACTGTTGGAAAAGCATTCCAGGTGAAGCTGGTTGAGAGAATGCCAAGAGTGTCTAAAGGTGTCATTAAGGCAAAGGGTAGCTCCTTTGAAGAATCTGAAATATAAATTATATTTGAATTTGTTCAACACTTTTTTGGTTACTACATGATATGTGTTCCTGAAATGTTTTGATGTCTATTATTCTACAATATAGAAACAATTAAGAAAATCCCTTGAATGAGTAGGTGTGTCCAAAATTTGGACTGACACTGATTTTTTTTTATATATACAATACATCTTAATTTCCACAATAAACAATAATAATTGTTAATAATAATAATAATACACATAATAATGTTGGTAGTTCGTGCAAAGGATTGTTACCTATCACCAAAATGTACAGAAAAAAACGAACATTTTTGGCAAGCAAATATTATTTAGGCAAACATTCATTGTGAATCATCCTAAACCCAACAAAAAAAGAAATGTCCTCCCACTGTCATCTGCGTTAATTTTCAGCAAACTTAACATGTGTAAATATTTGTATGAACATGAGATTCAACAACTGAGACATAAACTGAACAAGTTCCACAACATGTGACTAACAGAAATGGAATAATGTGTCCCTGAACAAAGGGGGGAACCAGCTGGTGTGGCCACCAGCTGCATTAAGTATTGCAGTGCATCTCCTCCTCATGGACTGCACCAGATTTGCCAGTTCTTGCTGTGAGATGTTACCCCACTCTTCCACCAAGGCACCGGCAAGTTCCCAGACATTTCTGGGGGGGAATGGCCCTTGCCCTCACCCTTTGATCCAACAGGTCCCTGACTTGCTCAATGGGATTGAGATCCGGGCTCTTTGCTGGCCATGGCAGAACACTGACTTTCCTGTCTTGCAGGAAATCACACACAGAATGAGGAGTATGGCTGGTGGCATTGTCATGCTGGAGGGTCATGTCAGGATGAGCCTGCAGGAAGGGTACCACATGAGGGAGGAGGATGTCTTCCCTGTAACACACAGTGTTGAGATTGTCTGCAATGACAACAAGCCCAGTCCGATGATGCTGTGACACACCGCCCCAGACCATGATGGACCCTCCACCTCTCAATCGATCCCGCTCCAGAGTACAGGCCTCGGTGTAACGCTCATTCCTTCGATGATAAGCGCGAATCCGACCATCACACCTGGTGAGACAAAACCGCGTGAAGAGCACTTTTTGCATGTCCTGTCTGGTCCAGCAATGGTGGGCTTGTGCCCATAGGCGACGTTGTTGCCGGTGATGTCTGGTGAGGACCTGCCTTACAACAGGCCTACAAGCCCTCAGTCCAGCCTCTCTCAGCCTATTGCGGCCATTCTGAGCACTGATGGAGGGATTGTGCATTCCTGGTGTAACTCAGGCGGTTGTTGTTGCCATCCTGTACCTGTCCTAGAGGTGTGAAGTTCGGAGGACGATCAGCTGTCCGTCCTGTCTCCCTGTAGCGCTGTCTTAGGCGTCTCACAGTACAGACATTGCAATTTATTGCACTGCCACATCTGCAGTACTCATGCCTCCTTGCAAGCATGCCTGAGGCACATTCACGCAGATGAGCAGGGACCCTGGGCATCTTTCTTTTTGTTTTTTCAGAGTCAGTAGAAAGGCCTCTTTAGTGTCCTACATTTTCATAACTCTCTCCACAAGTGCATGTTCATTAATTGGTTATGGTTGAACAAGCATGGGGACAAGTGTTTAAACCCTTTACAATGAATATCTGTGAAGTTATTTGGATTTTTACGAATTATCTTTGAAAGACAGGTTCATGAAAAAGGGACGTTTCTTTTTATGCAACAGATGTGGGTTACACACACACTCATACACACTCAACCCCTTTCCCGCACAAACAATCATAAGCTCAGATGCTCAACAGTTGTTCCATCCCAGAGCCCAACTCAAGAAAGGACTTAGTTTACAAATGCATATACAGTTGCAGCTGTTTGAGAAGGCCTCCAAAATTGAGCAAATTGTCAAGTCCTAGGTGATGGAGATCAGGTACACCCCCTTCCCCTGAAACACACACATGCTGGTCCCCCGTTGTGACCATTTCCCTAAGCATCTCTGTGCAGTCTTTGATTATTTTGTGCAACCAGAGTGTGACTGCAGCTAGTGTTAGTGTAGCTCGTGTTGCCAGCACTGCCACTACCTGGGTGAGAGCAACCCACCGGAATCCCCACCGGCTAGGTACAAGGTCGTCAAGGTTCTCATTTGCAACTTTAAGAAATTCCTTGTATATTATGCTCTCCCATCAGGGGGCTTTGGCTTTGTAGGACCAACCCTGCCTGGCAGGCTCAGAATCTTGAGGGGGCTGTGTTGCTTTAGTAGGTCTTTGACCACATTCATCTTTCTGATTTGGCTGCATATAGGCTACTTACAGTAGGTTGATAGAAAATATAAGCACTTCTCCTTAGTGTATGGGTCTCTCAGGTGGGTGTCTAGGGTATAGGGTTGGGGACCATTCCATCAGGATAGGACAGTAAATAAATAAACCATTTTTATTATTTATTTTAAAATGTTTCTCCCATTCACCTTTTCATGTTTATTCAAATATTTTTCATTAAATTCCATATGGTTTGGTTTCAATACTTAAAAATCAATTGATAGGTCCAGGTAGTCACAAAAATAAATCGGTGTTGGTTAAATTGTGATTTAATGAATGGAGCGAATTTGGAGCGGGGAGTTTCTTTTTCCCGTGAGCATGAGGTGGTTTTTAGCAGAGTAAGGACATGATCCAGGAGTGATGATTTCAACCACTCAACTCTGCTCACATTCTCTGTTACCACCCTGAACATGAGTAAAGGTAGATGCAGGCCCATAGCAGTGCACCATTAAGCCAGCACATGTGATCAATCTCCGCATTGCTCTAACCTCAGAAAGACGAGCCACATTACAAAAAGCTTTTAAAAAACATGGTTAATGTAGTTGTGGAATGATTCATTGACTGCAAGTAAAAGAGAAAGCACAGCAAACCAAAAGTCAGTACAAGTCAGAGGGGTTTGGCTGTATTTAGGCATTCATGTACAGATCGTAAATACAAACTCAGCTGAGGCATAGACACACACCTCTATGACTGCAACGGACTCTAAACCATGTAGACAATTGAACCATGTCAGACACATTGTCCATGCCCGAATACACTTTAAATGCCAGGATGCTATGCTCATTTCAGCTTTTCATTGTCCATGCCCGAATACACTTTAAATGCCAGGATGCTATGCTCATTTCAGCTTTTCATTGTCCATGCCCGAATACACTTTAAATGCCAGGATGCTATGCTATGCTCATTTCAGCTTTTCATTTCGGTGCCCGACCACACTTTAAATGCCAGGATGCTATGCTCATTTCAGCTTTTCATTGTCCATGCCCGAATACACTTTAAATGCCAGGATGCTATGCTATGCTCATTTCAGCTTTTCATTTCGGTGCCCGACCACACTTTAAATGCCAGGATGCTATGCTCATTTCAGCCTTTCATTGTCCATTCCCGAATACACTTTAAATGCCAGGATGCTATGCTCATTTCAGCTTTTCATTGTCCATGCCCGAATACACTTTAAATGCCAGGATGCTATGCTCATTTCAGCTTTTCATTTCGGTGCCCGACCACACTTTAAATGCCAGGATGCTATGCTCATTTCAGCCTTTCATTGTCCATGCCCGAATACACTTTAAATGCCAGGATGCTATGCTCATTTCAGCTTTTCATTTCGGTGCCGGACCACACTTTAAATGCCAGGATGCTATGCTCATTTCAGCCTTTCATTGTCCATGCCCGAATACACTTTAAATGCCAGGATGCTATGCTCATTTCAGCCTTTCATTGTCCATGCCCGAATACACTTTAAATGCCAGGATGCTATGCTCATTTCAGCCTTTCATTGTTCATGCCCGAATACACTTTAAATGCCAGGATGCTATGCTCATTTCAGCCTTTCATTGTCCATGCCCGAATACACTTTAAATGCCAGGATGCTATGCTCATTTCAGCTTTTCATTTCGGTGCCGGACCACACTTTAAATGCCAGGATGCTATGCTCATTTCAGCCTTTCATTGTCCATGCCCGAATACACTTTAAATGCCAGGATGCTATGCTCAGTTCAGCTTTTCATTTCATTGCCAGGACTAAACTTTAAATGCCAGGATGCTATGCTCATTTCAGCTTTTCATTTCGTTGCCCGACTACACTTGCGTCCTAAATAGTAGGCTGTTTGAGTAAGCAAAAAAAAGTATGTGACATTTCGAAAAAGACAGTAAATGGCCGCTTGTCATACTCATTTCGGCTTTGACAACAGCTGATCATTTAGATGTAGGGATGTGCTACCGAATACAAAAAGCATAGCGGTAAACAACATAACGCGCATGATACATTCTCAGTATGTGAAAATGTAACTTTTTTATAGTATGTGCATTTTCTAAAATCAAGTTTTAAATGCCAGGATGCTATGCTCATTTCAGCTTTTCATTTCGTTGAATTCGCAGCACAATTTTGGGGAATTTCACAGTCACAATGCATTGGAAGAGAAGCTAGTTTTGATACTTTAGATCTCTTTAAGTTAAAAGCCCGACAACTTGTAAGTCATATTTTATCTTCTTAAAATGATCACGACTATTTCATCGTAACGTCACATCTTTGAAAACAAATCTGCAGCCTGCTGCCTGCCATGCCTTCAGCTAGCTAGCTACATCACATGACAAACAGTATGTGGACACCTGCTCTTCGAACATCTCATTCTCATGGGCCAATATTGAGTTGGTCCCATCTTTGCTGCTATAACAGCCTCCAGTCTTCTGGGAAGACTTTCGACAAGTTGTTGGAACATTCCTGCGGGGACTTTCTTCCATTCAGCCACAAGCGTATTAGTGAGGTCGGGTACTGATGTTGGGCGATTAGGCTTGGCTTGCAGTCAGCGTTCCAATTCATCCCAAAGGTGTTCAATGGGGTTGAGGTCAGGGCTCTGTGCAGACCAGTCAAGTTCTTCCACTAACCTTGACAAACCATTTCTGTATAGATCTCGCTTTGTGCATGAGGGCAATGTCATGCTGAAACAGGAAAGGTCCTTCGACAAACTGTTTCCCCAAAGTTGGAAGCACAGCATTGTCTAGAATGTCATTGTATGCTGTAGCGTTAAGATTTCCCTTCATTGGAGCTAAGTGGCCTAGCCCGAACCATGAAAAACAGCCCTGACCATTATTCCTCCTCCATTAAACTTTACAGTTGGCACTAAGCATTGGGGCAGGTATCGTTCTCCTGTCATCCACCAAACCCAGATTCATCCGTCGCACTTCCAGATGGTGCTTGGCATTGCACATAGTGATCTCGGTAATGAGTGTTGCAACCGAGGACAGACAATTTCTACGCGCTATGCTCTCCAACACTCGCCAGTCCCGTTCTGTGAGCTTGTGTGGCCTACCACTTTGCGGCTGAGCCGTTGTTGCACCTAGACATTTCCACTTCACAATAAGAGTACTTACAGTTGACGGGGGTGGCTCTAGCAGGGCAGACATTTGACAAACTGACTTGCTGGAAAGGTGGCATCCTATGACAGTGTCAAGTTGAATGTCACTGAGCTCTTCAGTAAGGCCATTCTACTGTCAATATTTGTCTATGGAGATTACATGGCTGTGTGCTTGATTTTATACATCTGTCAGCAACGGGTGTGGCTGAAATAGCCGAATCCACTAATTTGAAGGGGTGTCCACATACTTTTGTATATATAGTGTATGTGCTCTAATAGGACTAGAACCTGTTACTGTTTGAACAGTTACATTAGCTATAGGGTTACTTGCTTGCTGTTGAGCGACAACTTAATATTTAACATTATCCTAGGGCTTGTGTTCAAACTGTTGCAGGGTCTGATGACAGGTATTTAATTAAGTGACGACCACGGCAGGAGAAACGCCACAACAAAAGGTTGAGTAAGTCATGTGGCCACTGCACTATTCAGTGCCACTAGCTATAGCTAACGTTAGTCACGCATAAGCCTACATTCAAATTAAATTAAATGTTATTTGTCACATGCTTTGTGAATAATATGTGTAGAAGAACAGTGAAATGCTTACTTCCAACAATGCAGACATACAGAAAATAGAGATGTAATAGAAAAGTTCCCCCCAGAAAAGTGTAATATTAAAATTAGTAAAAAATACACAATGAGTATTGATAACTTGGTGATCTACACAGAGTACCAGTACAGAGTAGATGTGCAGGGCTACGAGGTTATTGAGGTAGATAAAGTGAGTAAAGTGAGAGATAATAAACAGTAGCGCATGTGATGAGTCAAAAAAGTTACTAGAAAAAAGGGTCTGTTCTCATTGAAAAGAATAATAAAATGTACTGTTGGTGTTTTACTTTTAATATTTCAAAATAAAAAATGCAATCGCACATTTGAGCTATCTTGTTGCAGGTGTATGGTAATAATAATCATTTATTTAACTTTTCATAATCTCAAAGTGCATCAAAAACAAAAACAAGCAAAACATCATCATGAGTAGCCTAGCTATATTTGGCTGGGTCAAGCAAAGGTGGAGAGGGACGGTTCATGGCTTGATCAGGGAGATGGCTGCTGGAACCTCCCTGAGTTGTGTAGCCACTGGACCTCTCCTTCACAATATAATGTATGATGCCCACGTGGGTGATGCCTCAGCAGCTCTGGGCACCAGAAAGCAAAGATGCAAAGAGTCAAAATTTGTAGTGTTGACCCTTCTTTTTCAAGACCTCTGCAAATCCACCCTGGCATGCTGTCAATGAACTTCTGGGCCACATACTGACTGATGACAGCCCATTCTTGCATAATCAATGCTTGGAGTTTGTCAGAATTTGTGGGTTTTTGTTTGTCCACCGGCCTCTTGAGGATTGACCACAAGTTCTCAATGGGATTAAGGTCTGGGGAGTTTCCTGGCCATGGACCCAAAATATTGATGTTTTGTTCCCCGAGCCACTTAGTTATCACTTTTGCCTTATGGCAAGGTACTCCATCATGCTGGAAAAGGCATTGTTTGTGACCGAACTGTTCCTGGATGGTTGGGAGAAGTTGCTCTCGGAGGATGTGTTGGTACCATTCTTTATTCATGGCTGTGTTCTTAGGCAAAATTGTGAGTGAGTCCACTCCCTTGGCTGAGAAGCAACCCCACACATGAATGGTCTCAGGATGCTTACTGTTGGCATGACACAGGACTGATGGTAGCACTCACCTTGACTTCTCCGGACAAGCTTTTTTCCGGATGCCCCAAACAATCGGAAAGGGGATTCATCAGAGAAAATGACTTTACCCCAGTCCTCAGCAGTCCAATCCCTGTACCTTTTGTAGAATATCAGTCTGTCCCTGATATTTTTCCTGGAGAGAAGTGACTTCTTTGCTGCCCTTCTTGACACCAGGCCATCCTCCAAAAGTCTTCATCTCACTGTGCGTGCAGATGCACTCACACCTGCCTGCTGCCATTCCTGAGCAAGCTCTGTACTGGTGGTGCCCCGATCCCGCAGCTGAATCAACTTTAGGAAATGGTCCTGGGGCTTGCTGGACTTTCTTAGGTGCCCTGAAGCCTTCTTCACAACAATTGAACCGCTCTCCTTGAAGGTCTTGATCCGATAAATGGTTGATTTAGGTGCAATCTTACTGGCAGCAATATCCTTGCCTGTGAAGCCCTTTTTGTGCAAAGCAATGATGATGGCACGTTTTTCCTTGCAGGTAACCATGGTTGACAGAGGAAGAACAATGATTTCAAGCACCACCCTTCTTTTGAAACTTCCAGTCTGTTATTTGAACTCAATCAGCATGACAGACAGATCTCCAGCCTTGTCCTCGTCAACACTCACACCTGTGTTAACGAGAGAATCACTGACATGATGTCAGCTGGTCCTTTTGTGGCAGGGCTGAAATGCAGTGGAAATGTTTTTTGGGGGGGATTCAGTTCATTTACATGGCAAGCAGGGACTTTGCAATTCATTGCAATTCATCTGATCACTCTTCATAACATTCTGGAGTATATGCAAATTGCCATCATACAAACTTAGGTAGCAGACTGTGTGAAAATTAATATTTGTGTCATTCTCAAAACTTTTGGCCAAGACTGTACACAGTATGCAGTTTAAGTAATAGGCCAGTCATATTTTGGACACGGCCACTGAAACCCACTGAAACCACTAGCAACTAGTGAAGGATTTACATTGGTTTGCTTTCCCTTCCCTTTGTCCTTATTGAATATACCGTCACATTCACATTTTCTCTGTCGCCTTCGCAGGTGCCTTGACAGGAAAGAAGGGCGAGAAAGAACAGAGGGCGTCGCTTTGATTTGAATGTTAAGGGGCTTGTCCAGTTACGGAGCCCCTCGCAACCGCAGCCTTAAGCCTTTCCTCTCAGACTCAGACAAGGAGGCAAATTGCCTGGGCGAATGCGACTGGCGTAAACAAGCAGAAAGCGCCGTCCCAAAAAGCTTCAGAGACTTCCTGCCTGTATTTTCTCATTATTATCATTTGAAAGGCTGGAGAAGTCGGAGGATGAACAGTCACATGGCTCCTAAACTAGAACGCTCCTCACTGCCAATGAGCTCATCTCGCTGAGAAGCAAGCGGTGGTGCTGAAGTAGTAGGCACAAGCCAGGTGAGACTTGGGATAATAACAAGCGGTATAGAGGTAGAGAATTAGAGGAATACTGCAATGCTGAAACATTTACTTTAGCTGAAGAAGACATGGTGAGTAGGGGGACACAAGCCTGCACTACAAAAAGCATTACAGAGTATACAGCATAGAGGAGAGGAAGCAAGGTGATCTCCCAGGCAGTGAGGCAGGCCGTCTTCAGTGTCTGTTTTCTCCCTGGCTTTATTAATGCTTCATACACATTCATGAATTCAACGTTTGTGAATCACAAATAAATAAAAATATTAAACTCAATATCCTAATAACAATTCAAAATTATAGAATTCAAATACAATTTTCATTTGGCACTGAAATCGCTCCACAGGGGAGGGGGATTGGGCAGAATCCTCTAATCGCTACATACACCTGAACAAAAATTTTAAACAACATGTAAAGTGTTGGTCACATGTTTCTTGAGCTGAAATAAAAGATCACAGAAATTGTCCATACGCATTTCGCTCAAATTTTGGGCACAAATTTGTTTACATCGCTGTAAGTGAGCATTTCTCCTTTGTCAATATTATCCATCCACCTGACAGGTCTGACATATCAAGAAGCTGGTTAAACGGCATGATCATTACACAGGTGTACATAGTGCTTGGGACAATAAAACGCAACTCTAAAATGTGCAGTTTTGTCACAACACAATGCCACTGTCATGTCTTCAGCCGAATTCGGTTCCTCTCCTTGTTCGTGCGGCGCTTGGCGGTCAGCGTCGCCGGTCTACAAGCCATCGCTGATCCACTTTTCATTTTCCATTTGTTTTGTCTCAAGTTTTGAGGGAGCGTAGAATTGGCATGCTGACTGCAGGAATGTCCACCAGAGCTGTTGCAATAGAAGTGAATGTTCATAGAAGTGAATGCCGCCTCCAATGTCGTTTTAGAGAATTTGGCAGTACGTCCAACCGGCCTCACAACTGCAGATCGTGAGTAACCACACCAGCCCAGGACCTTCACATCAGGCTTCTTCACCTGCGGGATTGTCTGAGACCAGCTGGTTGTGAAAACTGTGTCAGAAACCATCTCAGGGAAGCTCATCTGAGTGCTCGTCGTCCTCACCAGGGTTTTGACTTGACAGCAGTTCGGCGTTGTAACCAACTTCAAACTGCAAATGCTCAGCTTCAATTGCCACTGACATGCTGGAGAAGTGTGCTCTTCACAGATGAATCCCAGTTTCAACTCTACCGGGCAGATTCTTGTGTTATAGGCATCATGTGGGCGAGCAGCTTTCTGATGTTAACGTTGTGAACATTCCCCCCCTTGGTGGCAGTGGGGTTATGGTATGGGCAGGCTTTAGCTATGGACTACAAACACAATTGCATTTTATCGATGTCAATTTGAATGCACAGAGATACAGTGACGAGATCCAGAGGCTCATAGTCGTGCCATTCATCCACCGCCATCACTTCATGTTTCAGCATGATAATGCACAGTCTCATGTCGCAAGGATCTGAACACAGTTCCTGGAAGCAGAAAATGTCCCAGTTCACCGATCGACATCTATGAGAGTGTGTTCCAGTTCCCTCCAATATCCAGCAACTTCACACACACATTGAAGAGGAGTGGGACAACATTCCACAATCAACAGCCTGATCAACTCTATGCGAAGGAGATGTGTCGTGCTGCATGAGCCAAATTGTAGTCACACCAGATACTGACTGGCTTTCTGATCCACGCGCCTACCTTTTTTTAAAGGTATCTGTGCCCAATAGATGCATATCTGTATTCCCAGTCATGTGAAATCCATAGATTAGGGCCTAATGAATTTATTTAAATTGACTGATTTCCTTATATGAACTGTAAGTGGAAATGTTGAAATTGTTGCATGTCGTGTTTCTATTTGTGTTCCGTGTACAACCCGCAGGTGGGGAACTAGAGCAGGGTATTCAACAGGGGGTCCGCAAAAATATATATATATATGAATAGAAATATTTTTTTACTTCAATGTTTTTATGAAAATCCCAAAATAATGAACACATTTTGAATGACATACCTACTGCAGAAAAGAGGAGACTATCTTCTTTCTAATGATTTATCAAATCCTAATATAAAGGAAATTACACTCACTGGAGCCAATTTTACTCACTGAGGTATCTGACATAGGCTTTGAAAAAGCACCTGCGAATAGGCTACCAGTGAGGCACTCTTGGCATTCTCAACCAGCTTCATGGCATAGTCACTTGGAATGCATTTCAATTAACAGGTGTGTCTTGTTAAAAGTTAATTTGTGAAATTGTGAAATTGCTTTCCTTCTTAATGCGTTTGGGCCAATCAGTTGTGCTGTGACAAGGTAGGGTTTTTATACAGAAGACAGCCCTATTTGGTAAAAGACCAAGTCCATATTATGGCAAGAACAGCTCAAATAAGCAAAGAGAAATGACAGTCCATCATTCCTTTAAGACATGAAGGTCAGTCAATGTGGGGAATTTCATGAACTTTTAAATTTTTGTTCATGTGCAGTCGCAAAAACCATCAATCGCTATGATGAAACTGGCTCTCATGAGGACCGCCACAGGAAAGGAAGTTTCTAAACATAAATAAAAACTCTGGAATGATTAGGTGTGTCTAACCTCTGACTGGTAGTGTAGGTGTTCCTCTTGTCCAGGTGAGAGAGGCCATAAAGAAAAACTCTGGAATGATTAGGTGTGTCTAACCTCTGACTGGTAGTGTAGGTGTTCCTCTTGTCCAGGTGAGAGAGGGCAGTGAGATCTCCTTTATCTTATTGGTCACAATCTTTATGCTACTCACGGAAGTTCACTCGTAAACAATTCACCTAAATCATTTAGATAATTTATCAAAAGCGACAGACAGCTATTTGAGGATGTGTTTAATTTAAGTTTTACAGCACCCTGAATTTATACTACCAATTTAGACCCAATCACCGTCTTTTCAAAAGTAAGTTACTACATCTGGTGGAGTTTGTAATATTATCTTTGAAATGTGCTTTTACATGACGAGTGATTCAATGTAGTGACCTTTGAAATGATGGATGCGGGATCATTTTAAAGTAGTTATAATTCATGAACTGTTGGCGATGGTAGCATGATAAACTAACAAAAATATACATTTTCATCAACATTTTGACCTTTAAATTTGTACTTTCAGGGATAAAATTGATAAGTATATGCAAAAATGTAATTTTAGCCTGTGGTGCCGAGCATTAAAATGTTGATGACTTTTTTCTCCTTTCCATTTTTATTCACCTGAAGAAATATCTTTTTTTATAACGTATGATGGGGGTCCCTGGGTCACCGGTTTGCCTCGGAGGGCGTCTCTAGGCAAGAAAAGGTTTAAGACCCTGAGCTAGAGAAAGAGGGAGAAAAGATGAGAGAGTAGAGAGCAGGGGATGCAGACAATGAATAAAAAGCCCCTCCTCCCCAGCATCCACTTGCCCCCCCAACCACAGACAACACACAAAGCATCGCCCCTCCCCGCCCCTCTATGTTGCCCTCACGTTGTCCATGTGCCGCCGCCCCACTCCACTGCCGCTGTCAGCCCAATAGCTGGGAGATGATTTGCCCATTTGATGTAGTTCTTCAAAGACCTTATTTGACTGCAGCTGTCTCTCTCACTTACATGCTTTTGAGTCTGGAAAATCGGCCACAAAAAACTCGCACTACAGAGAAGGACTCCTGGATGCACTCAAGGGCCAGGGGTTTGGACATTTTTCTCCAGCCTGTTGACAAAAGAGCCACCATGTTTGTAGTGATATTTGTGGTTGGCCAACATCTAAGAGCTGGAGAGGGAGGGGAGTATGTGGGGGGTGCTCCTTTAAAGGGGGAACCACTGTTTGCCCCAGAGCCTTTGTTATTGTTTTTATTTTGTTGATCAAACGGAGGTGAGGAGCATCCAGAAAAAAGCGCATTTTCTGATTATCATGCAAAAAACTGTTTGCAGAAGTTTTGTTGTTAATGTAATATTCCAAACAGAAGTGTCCGTTTCACCTATTAAGGAGTCCAGCTTTAACAGGATTTAAATGTCTGGATTTCTCTTAATGTGTCAGCTGGGGGAGGGGGGGTGCTATAAGGTTTGCCATTGATAACTGACTGGTACCCTCCAATGTTGTCTTCAAGAGAGTGGATAGGCTAATTGAAGCTTCATTGTATCATCATTTAGCATTAGCCATATAATGACCCCAAACAATAGGCAGCAGTGTGTGCTGGAGTGTATAGTACTCTGAACTGGCATATAATATTAACGGGTTAATGAGTCAAAGGCACTGTGAATAATGTCTAATAACGCTAGGTCTCTGCCACACACACAATCAGGTTTTTGCATGTACACACACGCTAAAAGTCATATTAAAAGGCTAATAACTCTGTCACTTACACACAGCAGATAACCTTCTTAAATCTAAACACTTCAGCCCCGTAGTACACTGCATTTTCAACATGAAAATAATTCAATATCTCAGCTGTAGTTTTCACTTCGTTCTGTGAGCTGCACGCCAGACAGAGGAGGAGAGCGAGGAGATAGCGGAGCACAACAAATGAGCCCGTTGATACATTCCAGTGTGAAAAACAAACAGGAAGCCCGAGTTCCTATACTGACGGTAGTATTGTCAGGATACTAGAATTTTTACTTCGATACCATGTTTAGTTTCACAAAACGATAACACAGCAAAAAAAAGAAGGCATATTAGCCAAAGTCACAGAATGGCACATGAACATATTTCATAGAGCCTAACAACAATGATCATTTATTTGAATTGTAAATCTCTATTAATGAACTGGGTAAATAAAGATGTAGCATAGGCCTATAGCAGTGTGTGAATGCATCGAATTATTGAGCTTGTTTTGGCTGATTTCATGGGGCTACAGATGACAATCTATTTCCCTTCCGTTTGGGACTTAATTTATTGTACTGATTATTTTTTTCAAATATGTGCTGTCTCATTAACCAGTAATGACATCAAGGCAGGAGCGGGCTGGCCAGTTGGAGCACAGTCAGTTTTGCTGAGGCAATAGATCATATTTGGGAGACATGTGGGAGAGACCAAATGAGTGAATGAATAACTTTGCGGGCAGCAATCATCTTTTCTGTTTATTTTTTATTTTTTACCCCCTTTTTCTCCCCAATTTCGTGGTGTCCAACTGTAGTTACTGTCTTGTCTCATCGCTGCAACTCCCGTACGAACTCGGGAAAGGCGAAGGTCGAGAGCCATGTGTCCTCCGAAACACAACCCAACCAAGCCACACTGCTTCTTAACACAGCGTGCATTCAACCCGGAACCAGCCGCACCAATGTGTCGAAGGAAACACCGTACACCTAGCGACCTGGTCAGCGTGCACTGCGCCCGGCCCGCCACAGGAGTCGCTAGTGCGCGATGAGACAAGGATATCCCTGCCGGCCAAACCGTCCCTAACCCGGACGGCGCTAGGCCAATTGTGCGCCGCCCCATGGTCCTCCAGGTCGCGGACGGCTGCGACTGAGCCTGGGCTTGAACCCAGAGTCTCTGGTGGCACAGCTAGCACTGCAATGCAGTGCCTTAGACCACTGCGCCACCAGGGAGGCCCTGTGTGGTAATCATCATTGAAATCAGTGACAAAAAGTATGGTTTACAAATTATTAGTAGTGAATTGATGTGAGCTTTAGCTGTCAGGTAGCAAGAAACGTTTGCCTACAATAGCTCAAACTACTGGTACATTCCTGCATTGTAAAGTGTTCTAATGTATTGTCATTGTTTTACAAACCGTAATTAACAGTTTCTAAATTCCTGTACATGCCGTGTCACATTTATTCTGTGCATCATGAGTGGTGAGCTAACATGATGCACCCGTCTCCCAGTGCAGGCTAGCAATGAGTAAGTGGAGCAGGCGCCGTGCTCACTATAATATAGGGTCATCTGCCCTGATATAGACCAGCTTGATCTGTGAAGCACCAAAAGTAATACAACAAAAATTGATTTAATCCATTTTGAATTCAGGTTGTAACCCAACAAAATGTGGAATAAGTCAAGGGGTATGAATACTTTCTGAAGGCACTGCACACAGTATTAACCTGATGGAGATGGGGGGGGGGCAGGGAGAACATGAGATTACTCTGAGGACGATGGGGAGAGGGTAGGATGAAACACAGCTAGAGAGAGAGGGGGGAAGAAAGGAGAGAGGATAAATGAGAGGGAGAGTATTCAGGCAGCAAAGAGTACAGAGAGAGACACTCTCCCATAAATGGTCGGAAGAAAATGTGGCATCCTCCGATTGCTATATACAGTTGAAGTCAGAAGTTTACATACACTCAGGTTGGTGTCATTAAAACTTGTTTTTCAACCACTCCACAAATGTCTTGTTAACAAACTATAGTTTTGGCAAGTCGGTTAGGACATCTACTTTGTGCACGACACAAGTCATTTTTCAAACAATTGTTTACAGACAGATTATTTCACTTATAATTCACTGTATCACAATTCCAGTGGGTCAGACGTTTACATACACTAAGTTGACTGTGCCTTTAAACAGCTTGGAAAATTCCAGAAAATGATGTCATGGCATTAGAAGCTTCTTATAGGCTAATTGACATAATTTGGAGGTTGGAGGTGTACCTGTGGATGTATTTCAAGGACTACCTTCAAACTCAGTGCCTCTTTGCTTGACATCACAGGAAAATCAAAAGAAATCAGCCAAGACCTCAGAAAGAAATTGTAGACCTCCACAAGTCTGGTTCATCTTTGGGAACAATTTCCAAATGCCTGAAGGTACCAGACAACAGCAAAGGACCTTGTGAAGATGCTGGAGGAAACAGGTACAAAAGTATCTATATCCACAGTAAAACGACTCCTATATCGACATAACATGAAAATATGCTCAGCAAGGAAGAAGCCACTGCTACAAAACCGCCATAAAAAAGCCAGACTACGGTTTCGAACTGCACATGGGGACAAAGATCGCACTTTTTGGAAAAATGTCCTCTAGTCTGATGAAACAAAAATATAACTGTTTGGCCATAATGACCATCGTTATGTTTGGAGGAAAAAGGGGGAGGCTTGCCAGCCGAAGAACACCATCCCAACCGTGAAGCACAGGGGTGGCAGCATCATGTTGTGCTTTGCTGCAGGAGGAACTGGTGCACTTCACAAAATAGATGGCGTCATGAGGGAGGAAAATTATGTGGATATATTGAAGCAACATCTCAAGACATCAGTCAAGAAGTTATAGCTTGGTCGCAAATGGGTCTTCCAAATGGACAATGACCCCAACAATACTTCCACATTTGTGGCAAAATGGCTTAAGGACAACAAAGCCATCACAAAGTCCTGACCTCAATCCTATAGAAAATTTGAGGGCAGAACTGAAAAAGTGTGTGCTAGCAAGGAGGCCACTAAATCTGACTCAGTAACACCAGCTCTGTCAGGAGGATTGGGTCATAATTCACACAATTTATTGTGGGAAGCTTGTGGAAGGCTACCCGAAATGTTTGGCCCAAATTAAACATTTTAAAGGCAATGCTACCAAATAATAATTGAGTGTATGTAAACTTCTAACCCACTGGGAATGTGATGAAAAAAATGAAATAAATCATTCTCTCTACTATTATTCTGACATTTTACATTCTTAAAATAAACTGGTGATCCTAACTGACCTAAGACAGGGAATACTTTTACTAGGGTTAAATGTCAGGAATTGTGAAAAACTGAGTTTAAATGTATTTGGCAAAGGTGTATGTAAACTTCTGACTTCAACTATACTTCCACATTTCACGAGCAGGAAAGGGGAAGAGAGAGAGAAAGAGAGATGAAGACAGAGATATACCATATAGAAAGAGGTGAGGATGAGTTACCATCATTACCTGTGCCCACTTTCCATTCAATCAAGCCTAATCCATAAGCATTGCATAGTAGATGATGATGGACTAATCATGGGCATTTTACTCATCCTACTTTATCCTACTTTATCTCCACGTCCACACACACTCCCAGACAAGTTTGTCACCATTTTGGTTTCCTCACTGATATAAAATGTTCCATTGACTCCCAGCTTTTCCTTCCATATCTGATCTTGTTTTTTGTTTGGCATAAGGGCAAGACATTAACCAACGTCAGTGGATTACTGAGGTGAGCCGAATAAAATAATACTAATTATAAATAATAAATTAATAATAAAAATGTGTCAAACCAAGCTTCTGCTTGTCATTGTGTGTGTGCGTGGTGTGCTTTTTAATGTGTGAGCCGGCGCCATAATCTGTTATCTACATTTACATTCTAGTCATTTAGCAGACACTCTTATCCAGTTAGTGCGTTCATCAAACCCAAGTCCTCTCGAGGTTACGGGAGAAGGAGAGAAAGAGACAGGGATATGTTTGGAAAGGATCTCAAAGCTCTACAGGATGAGCGGGAGGAGGCGAGGGAGGCAATCAAATTAAACACACTACTGTTACCATCTGGAACCCGCTAGGAAGAGTGGGATTCTCTGTGTTGGGTGGGGGTGAATTGGGTTATGTGTGTCTGTGTCTGTTTGTGAGTATGTTTGTTAAGTTGGTGCATAGGGAAATCGGCACAGTGCCCCTTGTGGCAAAAGTAAGAACTGCCATTGAATACATTGAAAATACATGGTCATAGAGGAGAATAACAATTACGATAAAGGAAAAGTGACTTCTTCACAAAATAGAGGAATACAAAGACAAAAAGACATAGAGAATGAGAAGGCATCAGCAATCATCCTGAGAGTGGATTATGGTCACCAAGACAGTCGCGAAGAGGACACGACAAAACCTATTCCCCTCGGGTGACTGAAAAGATTTGGCATGGGCATTCAGATCCTCCCAAATCCTGACTGGTTGCCTCACTGCCTGGTATGGCAACTGCTCGGCCTCCGACCGCAAGGCACTACAGAGGGTAGTGCGAACGGCCCAGTACATCACCGGGGCTGAGCTGCCTGCCATCCAGGACCTCTATACCAGGCGGTGTCAGAGGAAGGCCCTAAGAATTGTCAAAGACTCCAGCAACCCTAGTCATAGACTGTTCTCTCTGCTAACGCACGGCAAGCGGTACCGGAGCGCCAAGTCTAGGTCCAAGAGGCTTCTAAACAGCTTCTACCCCCAAGCCATAAGACTCATAAGACCATAAGACCTAATCAAATGGCTACCCAGACTACCTGCATTGCCTTCCCCCTTTTACACCGCTGCTACTCTCTGTTCTTATCATCTATACATAGTCACTTTAATAACTCTACATACAAGTACATACTACCTTAACTAACCGGTGCACCAGCACATTGACTCTGTACCGGTAACCCCTGTATATAGTCTCGCTATTGGTATTTCACTATTGCTCTTTAAATTAATTACTTGTTACTTTTATTTCTTATTCTTATTTGCATTTTTTTTTAAACTGCATTGTTGGTCAGGGGCTCCTAAGTCAGCATTTCACTGTAAGGTCTACCTGTTGTATTTGGCACATGTGACTAATAGAATTTGATTTGATTTGAATCAGTCAGTGCGTCACATTACAGCCGCTACAGTAGGGCAGCAGAGCTGAGACCCTACTGATGGGGCCAGCAGCCAGGTTAAATGGCTGAATGACACCTCACAGAGATGACTAACACCCAATTAAGAGAGAGAGAGAGAGAATCCGAAATCTACAGTTGAACCCATCCATATGACAGAAAATGTGGATAGCCAATATCAGTCATGTGTCATCTGTTCCTTTATTCCTCAACATTTCTATCTCCATTTAAATATCAAGATATTTCAGAAATGACCAAGAGAAAACTGGCCATCCACACATGAAGAGCTGAGTGAGTCATTTTGAATTATGAATTGAAATGTCTAATTTCGCTGACATTTTTTTATCGTTATGCCCCCCTCCGTCTTTGTCTTTTCCTAAAAGAAGTTTATTTAACATACATAATGTAGAAGAAAAAGAAACGCACACCTATTTAGGCGAGGTGCTGGCTAGCGGAGTAGAAAACCTGAAAATGAAGGAGAGCCGCACACTCTAGGAGCTCAGATGCAAAAATGCAATGTCAAGTTTACCAACAAATGTGCTGCTTCCATCAGGCCTGTTGTGACATGTTTTTACCCGACATGTACTTTACTCACATGGACACCTGGATGGAAACCTGGTTAGTGAGAGAGAGAATGGTAGGAGATGGAGAGATACATACACAGTGAAGGAGGGGAGAGAGGAAAAGAGAAAGAGGAAGGATAGAGAGAATGGTGATGGTAGAGGGGAGAGGGGAGAGGGGAAAAGAGAAAGAGGAAGGATAGAGAGAATGGTGATGGTAGAGGGGAGAGGGGAGAGGGGAAAAGAGAAAGAGGAAGGATAGAGAGAATGGTGATGGGGAGAGGGGAGAGGGGAAAAGAGAAAGAGGAAGGATAGAGAGAATGGTGATGGGGAGAGGGAGAGGGGAAAAGAGAAAGAGGAAGGATAGAGAGAATGGTGATGGGTAGAGGGGAGAGGGGAGAAGAGAAAGAGGAAGGATAGAGAGAATGGTGATGGGTAGAGGGGAGAGAGGAAAAGAGAAAGAGGAAGGATAGAGAGAATGGTGATGGGGAGAGGGGAGAGAGGAAAAGAGAAAGAGGAAGGATAGAGAGAATGGTGATGGGTAGAGGGGAGAGGGGAAAAGAGAAAGAGGAAGGATAGAGAGAATGGTGATGGGGAGAGGGGAGAGAGGAAAAGAGAAAGAGGAAGGATAGAGAGAATGGTGATGGGGAGAGAGGAAAAGAGAAAGAGGAAGGATAGAGAGAATGGTGATGGGGAGAGAGGAAAAGAGAAAGAGGAAGGATAGAGAGAATGGTGATGGGGAGAGGGGAAAAGAGAAAGAGGAAGGATAGAGAGAATGGTGATGGGGAGAGGGGAGAGAGGAAAAGAGAAAGAGGAAGGATAGAGAGAATGGTGATGGGGAGAGGGGAGAGAGGAAAAGAGAAAGAGGAAGGATAGAGAGAATGGTGATGGGGAGAGAGGAGAAGAGAAAGAGGAAGGATAGAGAGAATGGTGATGGGGAGAGGGGAGAGAGGAAAAGAGAAAGAGGAAGGATAGAGAGAATGGTGATGGGGAGAGGGGAGAGAGGAGAAGAGAAAGAGGAAGGATAGAGAGAATGGTGATGGGAGAGGGGAGAGGGGAAAAGAGAAAGAGGAAGGATAGAGAGAATGGTGATGGTAGAGGGGAGAGAGGAAAAGAGAAAGAGGAAGGATAGAAAGATGGTGATGGGGAGAGGGGAGAGGGGAAAAGAGAAAGAGGAAGGATAGAGAGAATGGTGATGGTAGAGGGGAGGGGAAAAGAGAAAGAGGAAGGATAGAAGAATGGTGATGGGGAGAGGGAGAGGGAGAAGAGAAAGAGGAAGGATAGAGAGAATGGTGATGGGGAGAGGGGAGAGGGGAGAAGAGAAAGAGGAAGGATAGAGAGAATGGTGATGGGGAGAGGGGAGAGGGGAAAAGAAGGAAGGATAGAAAGATGGAAGGATAGAGAGAATGGTGATGGGGAGAGGGGAGAGGGGAAAAGAGAAAGAGGAAGGATAGAGAAATGGTGATGGTAGAGGGGAGAGAGGAAAAGAAAAGAGGAAGGATAGAGAGAATGGTGATGGGGAGAGGGGAGAGGGGAGAAGAGAAAGAGGAAGGATAGAGAGAATGGTGATGGGGAGAGGGAGAGGGGAAAAGAGAAAGAGGAAGGATAGAGAGAATGGTGATGGTAGAGGGGAGAGGGGAGAAGAGAAAGAGGAAGGATAGAGAGAATGGTGATGGGGAGAGGGGAGAGGGGAAAAGAGAAAGAGGAAGGATAGAGAGAATGGTGATGGGGAGAGGGAGAGGGGAGAAGAGAAAGAGGAAGGATAGAGAGAATGGTGATGGGGAGAGGGGAGAGGGGAGAAGAGAAAGAGGAAGGATAGAGAGAATGGTGATGGGGAGAGGGGAGAGGGGAGAAGAGAAAGAGGAAGGATAGAGAGAATGGTGATGGGGAGAGGGGAGAGGGGAGAAGAGAAAGAGGAAGGATAGAGAGAATGGTGATGGGGAGAGGGGAGAGGGGAAAGAGAAAGAGGAAGGATAGAGAGAATGGTGATGGGGAGAGGGGAGAGGGGAGAAGAGAAAGAGGAAGGATAGAGAGAATGGTGATGGGGAGAGAGGAAAAGAGAAAGAGGAAGGATAGAGAGAATGGTGATGGGGAGAGGTCGAGAGAAATACAGTGCGGGTGTGAAAGAGGAGACGGAGAGAAAGAAGGAGAGTGAGTCTAGTCTATCAACGGTGCGTGAGGCAGGGCATGCTCCAGGGCCACTCTACACACACACAACACACACACACACAACATTGATCTCCCCATCGATCTGGGCGCTCCAAAATAAATTCTGAGGCACGGGCGCTCGCTGGGTTTCCATCTCCTCCCCACCGCAGCTCTCCGCATAGGTTGGGAGATCGAATGTTTACCCGTCTCTCTCTGTCGGCTCCAGGTTCAATATTAGGAGAGCTAACACAGCTCGAGCTCTCCCAGCCTCCTCTCAAACACACAGCGCCCCCAATTTCTCTTCATGTTCTGCTGAACGGTAACCCTGGATAAGTGCCGGCTGCCTTCTGTCCCCTCCCCCTCTTCTTTCTATCGCTTTTCTCTCTGTTCTTCCCTAAAAACGTCAGTTCTCACACTTGAGGGCCATTCAAACAGATTTAAACAAAGCAGAGCACCCTGTTTTTTTAATTCAAATGATATCAGGCCATTATCAGCACGCTGGACCAGTGGACTAACCCATAGAAATGTGGCTCCCAAATTACCCATTTTAGAAAGAGGGAATTAATGAAAAGAGCTGCTTAGGATGGGATGTCCATGAAGGCCAGTGCTGGCTGAGTTATGTGCACACTATTATTTCAGTACAAAAACCCACTAAACTGTTCAGATGTAGCGGCCGTACATTGACTTGGTATCTGGAGTGGCCAGAGGCTCAATCCAGGCCGTTATCTTACAGCGCAGTACAATACAACTTGAATACTGGCATTTGCTTTAATATGGTATTATACATTATCCATGCCTTGCCCATTCAAATGGGAGGGCCATCAACATGTAATGAGAAAAAAATATATGGTCCCACTTTATAGTGCTTATGACGACTTTAGGAATGCCCTACGAAGCCTTTATAAGTTGTGGTTTGTTTAAAGTGTGAAAAATATGAAGAAATACAATAAAACCTTAAGGACTGCTAAATAGTTGGTTAAATAGTTAAACAATAGCTACCCGGAACATCGGCATTGACCCTTTTTGCACTGGTCTCTTGACTCATCACATACGCAACTGTTACTGTTAATAATGATCTATCTACCCAGTCACTTTATCCCTACCTATATCTACCTTACCTACCTCGTACCCCTGCACATCTACTCTACTCGGTACTGGTACCTCATGTATGTGTTATTAATTCTATTTTTTCAGACTATTTCTGTTGTTGTTGTTTTTGTTTGGGGGGGGGGGGCTGTAAGAAAGAATTTCACTGTTTAGTCTATAGCTGTTGTTTACGAAGCATGTGACAAATTGAATTAGAAGTGTGGTACATGGCCAATATGCCACAGCCAAAGGCTGTTCTTAAGCAGGACGCAACGTGGAGTGCCTGGATAAAGCCCTTAGCCGTGGTATATTGGCCATATATCACAAACCCCCCGAGGTGCCTTTTTGCTATTATAAACTGGTTAACAATGTAATTACAGCAGTAAAAATAAATGTTTTGTCAAACCCATGGTATATGGTCTGATATACTACGGCTTTCAGCCAATCAGCAGTCAAGGGCTCGAACCACCCAGTTTATTATGTCTGATATCCCTCGGCTTTCAGCATCCAGGACCTAAAGTACCCGGTTAATATACTTATAAAACATATACTTCTCTCTTCACTCCCTCCCTACAGCAGATCTCTCCACCATCCCAGACAACAACATAATACCCGCCAGTGTGAGCTGCCTGGACCTTCTGTGCTGACAAGATGTATTGGATGGAGAAAGAGAATAAGAACCTGTCATCCAGTTTCCCCTGACCCGCTGCGCCCCTCTCTATGCTTCTCAACTTCTAGTTTGCTATTTTTTCTCAGTGTGAAACTGTCAAATGGAACTCTTTTATATACAGAAGTACAGGGTTTGTCATTTGGGATTAAACTGCTGTCCAGCATCTCTCATTGTAGACTTTAAATGCATCTTGAAGAAGGGACTCTAGATAAGAGCATTGGATAAATCAGACTGAGTAGCTACATAGCTCTGTGTTGTATGATTTCCCCCCAGAAATGAATACATTTTATTAATCCTTGAAAGCCTAATATTACCAATTACTGTGTACATATACACTCTGCATTCAAAATCAAATCAACGCTAAGTATCTTAAGTAGCTCCTAATGCCTTATTAATGACTGATTGAGTCGTTAACATACACTACCATTCAAAAGTTTGGGGTCACTTAGAAATGTCCTTGTTTTTGAAAGAGCAACACATTTTTTGTATATTAAAATAACATCAAATTGATCATAAATACAGTGTAGACATTGTTCATGTTGTAAATGACTATTGTAGCTGGAAACGGCAGATTTTTTATGGAATATCTTCATAGGCATACAGAGGCCCATTATCAGCAACTATCACTCCTGTGTTCCAATGGAACGTTGTGTTAGCTAATCCAAGTTTATAATTTTAAAAGGCTAATTGATCATTAGAAAACCTTTTTGCAATTATGTTAGCACAGCTGAAAACTGTTGTGCTCATTAAAGAAGCAATAAAACTGGCCTTCTTTAGACTCGTTGAGTATCTGGAGCATCAGTATTTGTGGGTTCGATTACAGGCTCAAAATGGCCAGAAAAAAAATACTTTCTTCTGAAACTCATCAGTCTATTCTTGTTCTGAGAAATAAAGGCTATTCCATGCGAGAAATTGCCAAGAAACTAAAGATCTCGTACAATGCTGTGTACTAATCCCTTCACAGAACAGCGCAAACTGGCCTTAACCAGAATAGAAATAGGAGTGGGAGGCCCCGGTGCACAACTGAGCAAGAGGACAAGTACATTAGAGTGTCACGTTGAGAAACAGATGCCTCACAAGTCCTCAACTGTCAGCTTCTTTAAACAGTACCCGCAAAACACCAGTCTCAACGTCAACAGTGAAGAGGCGACTCCGGGATGCTGTCCTTCTAGGCAGAGTTCCTCTGTCCAGTGTCTGTGTTTTTTTGCCCATCTTAATCTTTTTTTTTATTGGCCAGTCTGAGATAGGGCTGTTTCTTTGCAACTCTGCCTAGAAGGCCAGCATCCCGGAGTCGCCTCTTCACTGTTGAAGATCAGCACTCCTACTCTGAGACACTTTGTGGATATGGGCCCTGTACACCGTAGTCCTCACTGGTCATAATCAATACAGAAGCAGCATAGTCACTAAATCTCCCGATGCAGATCTGGTTCATCAGGAGGAAGTTGCTCCCCACAGGCCACCATCGCCCTTTACCCAGAACTCCACTGTGCTCCCAGCGGGTAAGTCTGGATAATTATGGGCCTTTTGATGGCTGTATATGGCCTGTTCCTCTAGCTGATGTAATTACCTCACTCTCTATCGCTCTCTTTATCCATATCTCTCTCTCTCTTTATCCATCTGTCTTTCTTTATCAGTTCTCTGTTTGTTTCTCTCCCCGTCTCTCTCCCTTTCCTCCCTCTCTCTTCCCTCCATCCCTCCCTCCCTCTCGCTCCCCCTTCCATCCCTCTCTCCCCATTCCCTCCCTCCCTCTTTCTCTCCCTTCCCTCCCCCTCGCTCCCTCCCTCTCTCTGTTTCCCTTCCTCTCTTTCTCGCTCTCTCTTTCTGTTCCTGTTTCCTTCCCTCTATCTGGCAAGCCCTTTAGTCACACAGGCCCTGCTATTAGCCAGCCACTAGCCAGCACAGCAATCAGCTGATGGATTAGCATTGTAGCGACAGCATAGAGGGAGAAAAACACGACACAAAGCCCATTGTAGCATATTGCTTTGTGCTTTCAGCCCTGCAAACCCCTAGTGGGGTGGCTGGTGCTGCTATGCTAACTAGTGGTGGTTACGATGAGCCAAATAGGCTTCACTGGTATCATATGTTGGCTCTGGACCGTGGTAGACAGACACAGCGTGCGTCGAGGTGTTTTGTCATCTGGTGGCTGGTATAACTTGTGATAGAAGACATAATGGCATTTCTAATAGGCTTATGGCAAGTTTCTAATACTGTATCTATGTGATGACGTAACAGCTTCTTTACTCGCAGAGGTACAGAACATGCCACTGTACTGCAGCGCAATGCTAGCAGGACTCATTCCGAAGGTATGAAAGAGCACAAAAGACTACAATGGACTCAATAGTAGCTAGCGTGATGCTAGCTGAGAAACTATACAATACATCAGGGTACAGCTCTACACAGCACAACACTGACTGAAGCAGACTGAATAGTACCATAATGCTAGCTAGGACTCTCTATACATAAGGGACCGTATAGACCGTACAGTAGTAGTAGACAAAACTGACTGAACAGTAGCTAGCGTAATGATAGTTAGCTGATCTCACCGTACAGTAAATACAACACTGAACAGTAGTAGCTAACGGGATGCCAATGGACTGAAACAGACACAGTGCCTTCAGAAAGTATTCATACCCCTTGACTTATTACACACTTTGTTGTGTGACACACTGAATTCAAACTGGATTACCCATCTACACACAATACACCATAATGTCAAAGTGAAAATAGGTTTTTAGTAACGTTTATTGAAAATTAAATATTTACATAAGTATACACACCCTTGAGTCAATAGAATCCCTTTGGGAGTGATTAAAGCTGTGAGTCTTTCTGGGTAAGTCTCAAAGAGATTTGCACACCTAGATTTTATCATATTTGCCCATTATTCTTTTCGAAATTCTTCAAGCACTGTCAAGTTGGTTGTGTATCATTGCTTTTCATTGCTTTTCAAACTAACTAGGCCACTCAGGATACATTCAATGTCGTCTTGGTAAGCAACTCCAGTGTATATTTGGCCTTGTATTTTAGGTTATTGTCCTGCTGAAAGGGTCATTTGACTGTCTATTGTCTATTGGAAAGCAGACTGAACCAGGTTTCCACTAGGATTTTGCCTGTGCTTAGCGCTATTCTGTTTATTTTTATCCTGAAAAACTCTGTAGTCCTTGCAAATGCAGCTACTGTACCACCATGCTTGAAAATATTAAGAGTGGTACTCAGTGACGTACTGTGTTGAATTTTCCCCAAACATAATGCCTTGTATTCAGGACTTAAAGTACATTTCTTTGCCATTTATTTTGCCCTTATACTTTAGTGCCTTATTGCAAACAAGATGCATGTTTTGGAATATTTTTGTCTGTACATGAGTCCTTCTCTTCACTGTCATTTAGGTTAGTATTGTAGAGTAACTACAATGTTGTTGATCCATCCTCAGTTGTCTCCTATCACAGCCATTAAACTCTAACTGTTTTAGTCAGCATTGGCCTCATGGTGAAATCTCTGAGCGGTTTCCTTCATCGCTGGCAACTGAGTTAGGAAGGAGGTCTGTAGTATCTTTGTAGTGACTAGGTGTATTGATACACCATCCGTAGTGTAATTAGTAACTTCACCATGCTCAAAGAGACATTCAACGTATTTTTACCCATCGACCAATAGGTGCCCTTCTTTGTGGGGCATTGAAAAAACCTCCCTGGTACTTATTGACTCAAGGCATTTCAGCTTTTCATTTTTGTAAAACATCATTTTAACATGATTCCACTTTGACATTATGTGGTATTGTGCCAGTGACACAAAATCTAACTGTATCAATTTTAAATTCAGGCTCTAACACCATTTTTTGGGGAAAAGGGGGTGGGAATACATTCTAAAGGCACTGTATCTAGCATGACGTGCTAGCTAGCAAGACTCACCACAGGGTCCTTTGCGCAGCACCTTGATGCGCTGCTGCGTGTTGCACTGGGCCTTCTCCAGCTCACACTCATTGGAGTAGGTCGAGGAGTCCGAGCCACACACAGGCGCCACAACCGACGGACACACCATCTTCTTGCAGACGCACTCTGTCTTGGAGGGGTCAGCCGCATCACGTTCACATACTGAACCGAAGCCGCATAGCATTCCTCTGCAATCTGAGGAGAAATAAAAAATGATCCGTTCAGAATGGATTTGAATGTTTGATTTGACAGAGATAGAGAAAAAGAGCAACGCAGTATGTTATTTGTGAGGGAGGAAATGTCCCAATGGCCAACGGGAGTACAACTTTCAGACCGTTCAAAAACACTTCAAAGAATGCCGTTACTGAACGTTGAAGGGCCTTATGCTACATAACAGTTGACACTTGACAAAAAACAGAGTTAACGACTAGTTTACTCTATATATTCATGGGTTAAACAGCTTCGTTACAACTCCAAATACAGGAGCTACATACAATATCCACCACATACCTACATCTTTATTGACCCCTGTAATATAGACGTCAGCTTGGTACCTTTGAGCATAATTCATCTGGCCAGTGTCCACACATCCATACCACTACACTAAAGCTGACTTAAACAGCAGGTAACTCTCACAGGTAGTGGATTTGAATAGAAATCAATGAGACTGACGGAGGACAAAGCATAGTCCTTCCTGGCTGAGCTTAGGAGGGCCCTGATCTTAAGTCTCCTTTGTTCTGAGCTTTTGATGGCCTTTGCGGCCCCTTCGGATGCCCCGCCTCTCCTATTTAGCCCCCCTCCACAGATCTCCCCCAGCTACGTCTTATCACTGGTTCCCAGGCCAGTGCTGAACACGAGTGGGCATGTTCACTTGGACTAGCCCGGGCAGCTGTCTGTCTCGCTCTCACTTGCTGTTGAACACTACACTACACACTCATGTACGCACACACACGCACACATATATTAACACACAGCTCTGTTATGTGTGTGTGTGTGGAAGGAGAGGGCAGCATCTGTTCCCGCATCTGTCTTAGGCTTCCAGATCTCTTTTTCTACCCCCTCTCCATTGACAGGTGAGTGTGTGTGTCTGTGTTACAGTGAGAGAGGACAGGCGAGGGCTTCCGTTCTCAATGTGAGACCACCTGAGGAACTGGGGCCTGACAGATACCTGAGCTAGTCTTTCTTTCGTTGAAGGGGGAAGAAAAGAAAGAGAGAGAAGAAAGAGAGAGCGTGTGTGCATTTTGTGTGTGTACTTGCAGTGTGTGTGGGGGGGGGGGCGAGTATGAGAGGTGCAACTATGTAGTCTGACAGCACATGGTCAGTAATGTGAAAACCATGTCAAGACTCCTTCAATGCTCGTCTCTCCTCTAGTGCCTGTGAACAATGGCTATATGGTTACTTTCAGCTGGCAGATCACCCCACAGGCATGTGTGTGTGTATTGTGTGTGTGTGTGTGTGTGGATGTGTTTAACTATACTTGTGAAGTCCCCACAATAATAGTAAACAAACAAACAAACAAAAATTGACCAACTGGGACATTTGACTTGGTCCCCACAAGGTCAAATGCTATTTCTAGGGATTTTATGGTTAAAGTTAGAATTAGTGCTAGGGTTAGAATTAGTGTAGGGTTAGAATTAGTGTAGGGTTAGAATTAGTGTAGGGTTAGAATTAGTGTAGGGGTAGAATTAGTGTAGGGTTAGAATTAGTGTAGGGGTACAATTAGTGTAGGGTTAGAATTAGTGTAGGGGTAGAATTAGTGTAGGGTTAGAATTAGTGTAGGGTTAGAATTAGTGTAGGGTTAGAATTAGTGTAGGGTTAGAATTAGTGTAGGGTTAGAATTAGTGTAGGGGTAGAATTAGTGTAGGGTTAGAATTAGTGTAGGGTTAGAATTAGTGTAGGGTTAGAATTAGTGTAGGGTTAGAATTAGTGTAGGGTTAGAATTAGTGTAGGGGTAGAATTAGTGTAGGGTTAGAATTAGTGTAGGGTTAGAATTAGTGTTTGGGTTAGAATTAGTGTAGGGTTAGAATTAGTGTAGGGTTAGAATTAGTGTTTGGGTTAGAATTAGTGTTTGGGTTAGAATTAGTGTAGGGTTAGAATTAGTGTAGGGTTAGAATTAGTGTAGGGTTAGAATTAGTGTTTGGGTTAGAATTAGTGTTTGGGTTAGAATTAGTGTAGGGTTAGAATTAGTGTAGGGTTAGAATTAGTGTAGGGTTAGAATTAGTGTTTGGGTTAGAATTAGTGTAGGGTTAGAATTAGTGTAGGGGTAGAATTAGTGTAGGGTTAGAATTAGTGTAGGGTTAGAATTAGTGTAGGGTTAGAATTAGTGTAGGGTTAGAATTAGTGTAGGGTTAGAATTAGTGTTTGGGTTAGAATTAGTGTAGGGTTAGAATTAGTGTAGGGTTAGAATTAGTGTAGGGGTACAATTAGTGTAGGGGTACAATTAGTGTAGGGGTACAATTAGTGTAGGGGTACAATTAGTGTAGGGTTTAGAATTAGTGTAGGGTTAGAATTAGTGTAGGGTTAGAATTAGTGTAGGGTTAGAATTAGTGTAGGGTTAGAATTAGTGTAGGGTTAGAATTAGTGTTTGTGTAGGGTTAGAATTAGTGTAGGGTAGAATTAGTGTAGGGTTAGAATTAGTGTAGGGTTAGAATTAGTGTTTGGGTTAGAATTAGTGTAGGGTTAGAATTAGTGTAGGGGTAGAATTAGTGTAGGGGTACAATTAGTGTAGGGGTACAATTAGTGTAGGGGTACAATTAGTGTAGGGGTACAATTAGTGTAGGGGTACAATTAGTGTAGGGTTAGAATTAGTGTAGGGGTACAATTAGTGCAGGGGTACAATTAGTGCAGGGGTACAATTAGTGTAGGGGTACAATTAGTGTAGGGGTAGAATTAGTGTAGGGGTAGAATTAGTGTAGGGTTAGAATTAGTGTAGGGTTAGAATTAGTGTAGGGTTAGAATTAGTGTAGGGTTAGAATTAGTGTAGGGGTAGAATTAGTGTAGGGTTAGAATTAGTGTAGGGTTAGAATTAGGTTTAGGAGCTAGATTTGGAACTTTAAATTACATGCTGGTGGATTTCTTTCTACCCAACGGAGAACATCCCATTTGAGAGAGAGAGCATGTCCAGTGTGTGGCTTTAATGGATGAAAATGCCTTGTCCTTGTAATGCTCACTCTGTTTTGGGGAGCGATCATCCATAATACATGATGTCATGCTCTCACTGGTGAGAGAGGGGTGTGTGGACTGATATGGGATAGTTAGGTATGACAGTGTTGACAGAAATTACAAGAAGGACAACTCTAGGAACTGCTTAGATGTTAGAGGATGCTAGACAGTTCGCGATTAAGTCATATTGTTAGTAAAAAACAATGTGTTTACCTCAGAGTTAGTATTGTATTACTTCCACTATGTGTTGCATGATTATTTCATCTTCATACTGTTCTTTTCTCTCTCTGTGGGACTGCAACAGTGGGACTGTGTGATATTGAGTTAACTGTCTCTTACGAAAAAACATTGCAGTCACAGTTCAGTATATGTTCAGTGTTTGGAAATTGTTCACAAGGATGAACCAGACTTGTGGAGGTCTACAATTTTTTTCTGAGGTCTTGGCTGATTTCTTTCGATTTTCCCATGATGTCAAGCAAAGAGGCACTGAGTTTGAAGGTAGGCCTTGAAATACATCCACAGGTACACCTCCAATTGACTCAAATGATGTCAATTAGCATATCAGAAGCTTCTAAAGCCATGACATCATTTTTGGGAATGTTCCAAGCTGTTTAAAGGCACAGTCAACTTAGTGTATGTAAACTTCTGACCCACTGGAATTGTTATACAGTGAATTATAGATTATTTCACAACAATTGTTGGAAAAATTACTTGTTTCATGCACATAGTAGATGTCCTAACCGACTTGCCGACTTGTTAACAAGATATGTGTAGTGGTTAAAAAAATGAGTTTTACTGACTCCAACCTAAGTGTACGTAAACTTTCGACTTCAACTGTATATGAGCAAAAAATATTACATTTTATTTGGAAATGAAGGGCCTTTTTATATAATACATTTGAATTCGGAGGGCAGAAATGATTAAATATTAATGCATTAGACCTCTCACTGAAGGCACCAGTCATACAAAAGTTATACTTAAATCTGAACAAATTTTCGAGCAAATTAGTAAGAAAGTCTCACCCTGTGTCAAGAATGGCCTTTTTTCCTATATTCAGATTACAACCTCTCACTTTCGGTTTTTTGAAAATGTAATAATCTTCAAAATATCGCTATTTTTAAAACAAGCCATAGAAAGCTGGTTGCGATTTCAGTTTTATTCACCAGAAAAGAGAGAACAAATAAGATCACAGAGGGTTTTGTTAAGGATTGTCTCTGAAATGTGAAAAAGAGGTTTGATGGATTCAGGGAAGCTCACCATTCATGTGTTTGTGGTGGTTGCAATAATGATTATTTCTGTTCACTTTACCAGCTTAAATGTTGTTTTGTTTCAGCTGAAGCTGCTGATCTAGGCAGGGACATCGGGATGTCGGCGAGTACATTTATACATTTTAAAGTAGCTGCCTAGTTAAATAAATAACTGTCCCTTGGGCCAAGCCAGATAGAAAGCAGTTCAAGTAAATGTATGATAATGCAATGAATAACAATATAATTATATAGTGATACACTACAGTACTAACTGTTTACTCAAAAGTGATATACAAAAACACAATCATTGGTCTGAGAGGACATCTGCTCAGCCATTTCAGAAATGTGTTGGACCAGTACATGACAGAAAGCGAGAATATGTTACATGGTAAAATACACTGAAATAAGCTGTGTAATTGCCTGATGTCTTTAAATGAGTCAGGTTTAGGGAATATATAGTTTCATTAATCATGTACATCAATGAAGACAGACATTTGATTTACAGTTCGAAAACAACCCTGTATGTACTGTACATACTTTAGCAGAGCAGATGTCAAAGCCTGCACACACTGTATCAAATCAAACGTTTGTTTGTCACGTGGGCTGAATACAACCTTACAGTAGCTCTGCAGTAGATGGGTTGGGCCCGTCTCACACCATACGATGCTGGCATCTTTCAATTTCATCAAGAAGCAAATGACATATAGTACACGACACAAACAACTATGCCCACAAACATTTTGTACAGACAGTGTGTTTACCTGGAAAGCTCCATAATGTCTGACCACATACAAGGTGGGAACAAATGAAAGAGGCCGAGTCACTCTGGCATTATCCATTCAAAGTGCAGCACATTACCACATTCCTGCACTCACATTTGTATGTGCAAAAAGGTGTGTGTGCTCATAAACACACACAGGGTATACTATTTTCTTCGTCCTTTTCTCCTTAGTTTTACCCTGACAAACATTGTGTCTGCCCTCTTTCTCTGACCACGGAAACTGGCATATGTATGTCCCCCTGCTGTGTTTTGTCCATGTAGTCTGTCTGTATGGATGCAAAGGGAGAAATTTACCAAAGGCAATCATGTATACCAAATTAGGAAACAGGATTATTAGGTAACAAGGGAGGGCTCTCTTGCTGAAACGCTATTGAAACATCAGAGGGCTCATTCAAAAGGAGGGAGAAGGGAGGGGGGGGGATGTGCTGAATTTTGAATGGACTATGGCCAAAAGCGAATCTCGAGGTGAATCTCAAAAGATTTTCCTTAATGTTTTGCACCCTCTTCTCTCCTTGGCTGTCTTCTGTTCTCATATTGAAGGTCATGGTCCAAAGGGTGGGACCTCAGATCCTATCCTCCAATGCCTTTTAAGAAGAAGATAAGAGGATGGAAGGAATCCAAGGAAAGACAAGATCTTAAGGTAACATCTAATTTGAAGGACAGCACCGCTTGGATCGGCGCTGTTGCCTTACACCAGAACAGCGTGACTCCTACTAGCCCTAGGACACCACAACAGTCAACAGTGTGAAAAAATGATTGATTGCTTATCCAGTGATCATCTTTCACTAATACACATTTAGTTAACACTACAACCGCTAAAACAGTCATTTTGACTGCTCATTATTTGTATTTTTTGTATTACTCTGCCATTATTAAAGTCATGCCCCCCTCCTTATTTTCCTAAACACTGTCGGTGTTAGAATTGTACTGGAGTTATAACCAGTTTTAGGAGGGCATGCCATTTTTTTACGGTTTTCACTCGTTGCCCTTCTTTCTCCCAACAGTTAAAAGTACAGTGCCCAGCTAGTAATCACTTCGAAACTGAACCTAAACCGACACTATCCCGAAACTAATTTCACACATACCGAATAACAAATGAAGTAAAGTATGAGAAAGGGAGTGAATGGGTGAGTTGATGAGCGAGGACAACGTCATCACCAATTGTGAATGAAGAACAGGGCGGACCCTTCTATTGTACTCTGGCCCACTTGGAGTAGGCTACACAGTGAGAGTGTGCGCAAACTTTACATGCTAAACGGCCTTCAATATCTGGGAAAAGCTCCACATCGGGCAGCAAGCGAGTGTCGGAGTATGTGGTGATGAGGCTTCTGGAACTTTACATTGGCAAGGGGAGACATGACACTATGGACAATTGTCACTTGACTGTCATTGGCAAACAAGTTACTAAGAAATCAAGCCTGGCCGGCCGCATAAACAAAGTGAGACGGGAGCTCCCTCCCCTGAAGAATGACAAGACAATGGGGACACAATAAAGAGAGAACCGGAGACTATTAAGCACTGCGACCAAATAAAGGTATGTCAAAGTGCGTCAAGCAAGTGAAAATTACGAAGATTTGTGTCAACTGTGAGGACAAGGGATAAATGAAATCCATCTGATGCCATTGCGTGAAAACGCACACAATTAAACAGTAATGGACTATTTTTGACTGCTTTCATATCGACACAGCAGTACCAGTCAAAAGTTTGGACACACTACTCATTACAGGATTTTTCAATATTTTTACTATTTTTTACATTGTAGAATACTAATGAAGACATAAAACTATGAAATAACACATATGGAATCATGTAGTAACCAAAACAAAAAGCTAAACAAATCAAAATATATTTGACTTTTGAGATTCTTCAAAGTAGCCACCCTTTGCCTTGATGACAGCTTTGCACTCTCTTGGCATTCTCTCAACCATCCTGGAATGCTTTTCCAATAGTCTTGAAAGAGTTCCCATATGCTGAGCACTTGTTGGCTGCTTTTCCTTCACTCTGCGGTTTAACTCATCCCAAACCATCTCAATTGGATTGAGGTCGGGTGATTGTGGAGGTCATCTGATGCAGCACCATCACTCTCCTTCTTGATCAAATAGACCTTAAACTGCCTGGAGGTGTGTTGGGTTATTGTAATGTTGAAAAACAAATGATAGTCCCACTAAGTGTTACATCTGCTCCTGCCACACCCTCTACTGCTCATCATGTGTCTCCTTGACCTGCCCCTACTCCCCCAGTGCTCTGTCCCTCTCCCTCTCTCTCTCTGTATCTGATTGTGTGGGCGGAGACAGGTGTGCTGGAGTCAGAGCAGATCCCAACCAGCTGCAACCTGTTCCATAATCAAGACCTCAACAAATACTCAGTCCTTCCACTTCCACACTGCCAGATCATAATCTCTGCTCAGTCAGTCTACATTTCTAGCTGTTTGTTACTATTTAGATCCTGTTATCCTGTTGTGCCATGCCTGACACGGTTTTCCTCTCCGCTATAGTTCTGCCCGCTCTGACTCTGGTTCATGTCTCCAGTCCCACGTCTGCTCATCCTGCTACTCTGCCCTGGATTCCCCACTCTACTACTCCCTTGGATTCCCCTCCGGACCTGCTTACTCTGTCTCAACCCCTCTCGCTCCAGCCTCAGTCTCCCGACCTGCTTACCCTGTGCCAACCCCTCTCGCTCCAGCCTCAGCCTCCGCACCTGGTTTCCTGCAACCCACCCGAGCTTCTCCTGGCCTGCACTCCATCTTCCCCCTGTGTTTCAATAAATACCTTGTTTACTTCATCCCAGTCTCCTCGTCTGAGTCTGGTCTTGGGTTTCCATGTTCCACTTTGCGTAACACTAAGGGTCCCAGTAGTGACGGACTGTCATCTCTCTTGGCAAATATAACATATTTTGATTTCTTTAACACTTTTTTGGTTACTACATGATTCCATATGTGTTATTTCATAGTTTTGATGTTTTCACTATTATTCTACAATGTAGAAAAGTCAAACTAAAGAAAAACCCTTGTATGAGTAGGTGTGTCCAAACTTTTGACAGGTACTGTATAACAAGCAGTATCAACCTAATAAAAATGCTATTGTGTAATTTGAAATAAAAAACATCATATTCTAATGTTAGCCAAGGCTTTCATAAACACAACCAAATGATTATTTTTGAGATAGCATAAATTAAATGTATTAATTACACTGTTCGAATGTTTCCGTCAGAATGACTGCTCATTAGCTTTAAGGGGGGTCCCTCGAGGCCCAGTGGTTCTAGAGTTAAAGGACCAGTATGCATTGAACTTTATGCCCATTTGTACTTTTTGTATGTTTCCAAATTTGCCGCTATTAGAAAATGTATTGTGTTAAAATGTATAGTGTTGCTGAAGAGGGCAGCAAAGGGCAAAACTACATGCTACAACTTTAAACAAGCTATGAATATTGTGTGCTCTTACTATTGTCCAATTCTTCATGGCAACCACTGACTGGACAACAGTATTCCTGTCAAAATGGCCCCAGTCTCTCTTGACCATCCATCTGTGCATAGCCTAAATGCATAGCCTAAATGCATACTATATCAATAATAACAGGTTTGGGGTCAGTTCATAATTACATTGAGAATGTTTTAAATTCCAATTAAATTCTTGAATTTAAAAGGAATTTTAATTGAATTAGTAAACAGGATACAGAATTGTAATTATAATTTGAATGTAAGTAAATACAATTGAATTCAGTGAAATTCCTATTGTTAGGGAGGAGAAGATAAAAGCATCTTTTCATTATATCCAGCATCTTTCACTGAATCACATTCTACTTCCTGTCACTCAAATACTACATCTTGTGGAGTGTGGCCAATTCAATTTAAATTTCAACTCATGAGTTGAATGGGAGCAAATTCCAAAATTCTAAATGGTGCCCGAACCATGATTAATGGATGTTTTATTTTAATGAATGCTCTGTTAAACACTGGTTGAGACACCTGCAAGGCATGGAACCCTCTGGAAACACTTTGCGGACTGCATTGACCTCGTTCAGGTCTCTGTCGAACATCACACATCTCAATGAAAACATATCCGCATCTCTATTTAAAATGCACCATCTCCTTCATATTGGTCACGTGCATGGTTCTTTTAAAATCCTGGGATAGCCTGTTCGAATGTCTGCAAGCACACCTCCAGCACATCTGTAGTCTCCTCACATACAATGAAGTAAGCAACAGGAATTCCACACCCATGATGCTGAATGATTAATGCATAAAATGTGTAACCGCAAGCTGTGATTACTTTGTAGGTTGCATCCAGGAAAACCATTCCGTTTCTATCTTTGGCAAGTTGCTCCATCTGCAGTACAATGAGTAGTGTTTGTTTGGTGGAGTGGAACAGTGGTTGGTAGAACATTTGAACATGTTGAACATCCTGTTGAAGGTCAGAATTGACCAGTCTGTCAACGCCGATGCTGTCATTCTAATCAAGCCTGGTGTCGGAGGCTAGAGAGCTTTGGATGTTCCACACATCTTTTGGTGTCAGGTAGAAACATCTATCAGACACATTGTGATGACCCTCTTCTTTAGCCCACTGTGTTGCCTTCAAAAGCACCTCAGTTGTGGTGCAGTGTTGACCTATCCACGCCGCTACGAAATGCATCAATGTGTGATTGATGCAATTGATCACATTCTCTGTGCTTTTGTCCAGGCCATGACCATTGTGGCACAGTTGTTTCTACACAATGACCCCTTGAAAACTAACACTGATGACAGAGGAGAAACAGATGTAGCTCTTACAAAGAACTGAACTGACTAACGCATTTCTGCTCACCAGTTGTTTCATCCGGTTTCAAAATGGGAACGACTCACTCGCAGGTTGGGGTCATTAGGAAAACGCTATTTTTCTATTGCTATTCCGCCAGTGAATGCCGGATCCGCCCCTAAGCACTCGCTCTTAGATTCCATTTTGGGTTAGAATAATCTAATTTGGTGTAAGGATGTACGCTGGGAGGCGTGAAGCAAGTTCAGGGAGTGAATACATTTAATAAATAAATGAACAAAACAAGAAACACAAACAGCGCACCGACATGAAACAGCAACAATGACGCCTGGGGAAGGAACCCAAGGGAGTGACATATAAAGGGCAGGTGATCAAGGAGGTGATGGAGTCCAGGTGAGTGTCATTATGCGCGTAACGCTGGTGACAGGTGTGAGTCCTAATGAGCAGCCTGGTGACCTAGAGGCCGGAGAAGGAGCACACGTGACATTTTGAAAATCTAATTTTGTTGACAAATGCTAAGGTTAAATGCAATATCTTCTCCGGGCCTAGATGTTATGTCAAGGGCTGAAAGCGGCGCACTCAGAGGTAGGCAACTGATTCATAGTATGGCAAAGTTGTGTGTCGGTCCACCGCCACAGCGATAACACTATTTACAGCAACGCACCAGAAGGTCCGGGAGAAATACAGATGAACATTGTCTTTGTGCCTGTAGAATACATCTGCCTAAAAAGTCCATTGATCTTTTACTTACAAGCTCCCAGGGGATTGATGCAGTCAAATATTGATCATACAAAGCATAGCGAGTGAGTGAGGAAACATCTGCTCACGACGAAGAAAAGAAAAAAACAGACATTCGTACTTTTCAAAAACTTTCTTTCCCTCCTTTCTACAACATTATTTCAACGAGCAAGGTCTATTACCTTTTTCATTCCCCTTCTGGACTGAGATTGTGTGTGAGTGTGCGCTTGTATTTACTCATTTCCACGTATAAAAGACCAATCAATTCCCCTCCCGCTCATTGAGCTTCCTGAGCTGTGCCGGGGTTGCTGACCTGGCTCACACCTGCATCAACTTATAATTTATCACACAAGCACACACTGCAGCACAACAAACACTCCCACACAGTTTCCCAGACCCAGACAGAAAGAGGGAGGGGAGCTGGAGGGAGAGAGGAAGGAGAGTGCACAAGACCAGATGGACAGAGTTGAAAGAGATAAAGACAGAGAGCAAGAGAAGATGGTGAGAGGTTAAAGGGAGACTGAGAAAGAGCGAGAGAAAAGATAGAGCAAAGAATCAGAAGAAATAAAATACAACTATACTGAACAAAAATATAAACATAACATGCTACAATTTCAAAGATTTTACTGAGTTACAGTTCATATAAAAGGAAATCAGTCAATTCAAATAAATAAATTAGGCTCTAATCTATGGATTTCACGTGACTGGGCAGGAGTGCAGCCATGGGTGGGCCTGGGAGGGCATAGGTCCACCAACTAGAGAGCCAGGCCCAGCCAATCAGAATGAGTTTTTCCCCACAAAACGGCTTTATTGCAGACAGAAATACTCCTCAGTTTCATCAACTGTCAGGGTGGCTGGTTTTAGGCGATGCCGGAGATCAAGAAGCCAGATGTGGACTGGGCTGGCGAGGTTACACGTGGTCTGCGGTTGTGAGGCCGGTTGGACGTACTCCCAAATTCTCTAAAACGACGTTGGAAGTGGCTTATGGTATAGAAATTAACATTAAATTCTCTGGCAACAGCTCTGGTGGACATACCTGCAGTCTGTATGCCAATTGCACGCTCCCTCAAAACTTGAGACAACTGTGGCATTGTGTTGTGTGACAAAACACAACACATTTGACAACAGCCTTTTATTGCCCCCGCACAAGGTGCACCTGTGTAATAACCATGCTGTTTAATCAGCTTCTTGTTATGCCACACCTGTCAGGTGGATGGGTTATCTTGGCAAAGGAGAAATGCTCACTAAAAAGGATGTGGACCAAATTGAAGAGAAATACGTTTTTTGTGCGTACGGACCATTTCTGTGATCTTTATTTGATCTCATGAAACATGGGACCAACACTACATGTTGCATTCATATTTCTGTTCAGTATAAATAGGCGCGTAATATGTAACTTGCTCCTGAACAGAACCATGCATGTTTTCTCTCAGTGTTTCCAACAGTCTACTCTATCACCCCCCCATAAGGCTGTCATAAGCATGACATAAGATGTCATATGCAGGCATAAAAACCTGTTATGACCAATATTCCATGGGGTCAAATTTACCTGGCGTGCTGCACCAGCACACAATTTTGCACCCGTTATTTTCAAGTGGGAATACAAATTGAGAAAAATCAAACTAAATGTATTTACTCTACACTTTGTTATATTCCCTTTTGATAATAACAGGTGCAAACAAATGGTACAGTAAATCAGGCCCGAAATATGGAACCTTGTGACATCTGTTCTGTCACGCTCATGGTGACAAAGTACAGTGTAGTATCAGAGGGATCATACCCCATCGGTGATAACTCTTCATCAAAATGAGGCTGCCGGGATACTTTGCATCGCTGCGTGTCAGTGAGACAAAGAGAGGACAGTGGGAGAGAGGGAGATCGAGAGTGAAAAAGGGAGATAGAGAGAGGCAGAGGAGGAATCTGAACAATAAGGGAGAGAAAGACAGGGGCATATATTTGGAGAGAGGGAGAGGAAGAGAGAATGGGTGTGAGAGAGAGGTAAGTGAGAGTGAAAGAGAGGAAGGAAGAGTGGGATTTGGGAGGACGTCTTCCTCATGGACACCTCAGAGAGCGACAGAGAGAGTGAGAGTCAGAATGGATGGGCCCTGGTCCCCAGTTTAAATAATGGAGATGTGGCCCTTATCCTGTCACCCTTCATCTCCGGCACAAAGGAAAGTGGAGAGCAGCGCGGCTCTAAAAAGATGACAACGTGATGCAATATACATGACTAAATCCCCGGCGCCTGCCACATGCACACACTGCTACGCGAGATTCAATTATTCAACTCATCCACCGAGTTGTTGGAGAGGAGTGCTCTCCCTCTCACCATCTGAACATAACTTCCAAGCCCTCCCAAATAACTCCCCATGGTATGGTGTGCATCTTTTCACAAACACACGTTGCCGTGTTGCTTTAGGGTTTTTGCTTACGGTGAGATCCATAGCCTCATGGAATCTAACGTTGTCCCTTAACGTTTTCTCTCGCTCTACATTTCCCATTTTGCTCTTGTGCTCTCGCTCCATCTCTCTCTCCGTCTCTCCCCCCAGTGTTTCATCATCAAGCTTTCTATGTTACATGAAAAAGAGAGAGAGGATGTTGAAGAGAAAAGACTGAGGGGGAATCTGCCTCTCAGTCAGTGTGTCAATGTATGGGTACCAAAGGCATTCTCCCATCTCCAAAAACAGCCTCATCTCCACCATGGCTCTGCAACTCCCCTCAACAAAGACAGGGGTGGAAAAGGAAACTGCTTCTCTATGCTGGCTCTACAACGGGAGTGGTGAGGGACTTCAGGGGTCCTTCCTAGAGAAGGCCCAAGCCAGTGGCAGATGGCTTTACTCTGTGTGAGTGTGCCTGTAGTTCTATCTGGTGCAAAAATGGTTTCACTGGGTAAAAGGATAAAAGTCCTATACTTCTCCATGCTCTTCCTAATCACCATTGGGATTGAATAGGATAGAATGATGCTTTTTAGATAGAGGAGGAATTTTAAGGTAGCCTCGCTACACTCACCATTCTGTTTGAAGTGAAACAGAATGAGAGCTATCGTGAGACAAGGCTAATTTTAAGGTAGCCTCGCTACACTCACCATTCTGTTTGAAGTGAAACAGAATGAGAGCTATCGTGAGACAAGGCTAATTTTAAGGTGGTTTGAAGATGGAAGTTGCTCAACCTTGTATGGTTTGTGTTGTTTCATTTTGGCTTTTACTAAGTTTGTTTGAGAAGGAGGACTGTGAAAATGGTTCTGGATGTGAGATGTTGCCATTTGAAATGACTTGAGAGTTTTGATAATGGAATTTTACAGTGCCAAACCTCTACCCCCCCCCTGGTAGTTTACCACAATCAGAAAGAAGAGATTAATTCTTGGTAATGAAATAGAAAAAAGCAGGTCCATAAAATTGCCCTATAAGAATTGACCTTCCCGCCTACCTGTGAGTGCCCTAATTTGGTGCCCTATAAAGAGCCCCCTATAAAGCAGCTCTTGGGCCCCAGTAGACAGTCCCCCCCCTCTCGCTCCTCTTTCAGACAAAGCTCTCCATCACTCTCCATCCCCTCCATCTCTCTCCACGCTCTAATCGATAACCGTGGCTCAGAGATCAATACTTCCACAAATCACTTCATTTTCTCTTTTTCTCTCTCCCTTTCCCTCTCTCCCTGGCTCTTCTCCCAGGTGGTGAGAGAAAAAGAGAGGGAGATGAAAAAAAGAGGGCTGTCAATGTAAAATGCGACCTAACCCTTCTCCCTTTCCTTCTTTCCCTTCCTTCGTTCACTCCCGTGCCACAGAAAAACCAAAGAGGAGTAACACACACACACACACACACACACACACACACACACACAAAAGAGGGAGTAAGCACCAAATAAAGGCCATCAGAAGGAGCCTGGTACTTCAGATCTGCCAAGCTCAATTTAGAGGCTGTCAACCCGCCCCCTCCCTTTCTCTTCTCCATCAGTCTCTGTATCTTAATAACCGTGAGAGGTGAACGTAGCACATGATTGTGTTATTTTCAGAGAGTCAAAGCCCATGCTGCCTATCCATCACTCTGAACTTCACTCCCTCTCAGCCGGGGAAAGCGAGCAGCAATATGGGGCCCTAAGACTCAGTTGTACACGCCAGCGAGTGGGAGAGTGGATGGATCTTGGACGGGGGACAGCTGTTCACATTTCTAGGACGTGTCCCATGCACCGGCGGCTAGCGTTAGCAATCGCCGCCGCTAGAAAATTAATTGCCATCAACACAAAAGTAGGTAAAGCTTTCCACGCTTATGTGCTTTTCATTATACTCTCGTGCCTCAATGTTGAGGCTTTGTAACATTTCCTGCCAGGATAAAGTGGGAAAGAGACAGGGATTCTGGGGGAATGTGGATAAATATGCGCTTCTCTTCATTTGTCTTAATTTGCCCTCTTTGGCAGCGTTTAGCCCATTCTGAATGAAGCACGCTGCTGTAGTTGGCCACGAATGGATGCACATATTGGGGGAAAGACAATACTGAAAATGCAAACACACACTCAGCCCAACATGTACACACAAACAGAGGTTTACTGCAAAAAATACATGACAATAGGCAAATTCACAGAGACAACAAACATTGAACAAACACATACATTCATTTTGTGTTCTTGTTTTCCCACTGTCTTTGGCATGGGCAGATGTGCTTATTAATATACAGCACATTCCAGGCAAATTCATCCCATACATTTCCTTCATAAGGAAACAGACCACATGACGAGCCATGTGTCTGCCACCAAAATCAACCGCTGCCACTGCACAAGAATGCATGGCATGCAACCATGCACAGATCACATTACATATCAAACCAATTCTATGACGCTCCTTAGAGCATTATATTTCTATGAGGATCTGCGTAGAACTGCATATTCAATCATTTCTGAGCATCCAACTAGAATTTTATATTAAAGAATTTCATTGAAGGTTTACATAGCATTACTAGGATGACCTATATATCAAATCAAATTTCAAATCAAATGCATTTAAATAGCCTTTCTTCCATCAGCTGATATCTCAAAGTTGTTCATTTTTTCTGAGGATCCATTTAGTGGTGCATATTGAAGCATTGAGGATCCATATAATGGTGCATATTGAAGCATTGAGGATCCATATAATGGTGCATATTGAAGCATTGAGGATCCATATAATGGTGCATATTGAAGCATTGAGGATCCATATAGTGGTGCATATTGAAGCATTGAGGATCCATATAGTGGTGCATATTGAAGCATTGAGGATCCATATGGTGGTGCATATTGAAGCATTGAGGATCCATATAATGGTGCATATTGAAGCATTGAGGATCCATATAGTGGTGCATATTGAAGCATTGAAGATCCATTTAGTGGTGCATATTGAAGCATTGAGGATCCATATAGTGCTGCATATTGAAGCATTGAGGATCCATATAGTGGTGCACATTGAAGCATTGAGGATCCATATAGTGGTGCACATTGAAGCATTGAGGATCCATATAGTGGTGCATATTGAAGCATTGAGGATCCATATAATGGTGCATATTGAAGCATTGAGGATCCATATAGTGGTGCATATTGAAGCATTGAGGATCCATTTAGTGGTGCATATTGAAGCATTGAGGATCCATATAGTGGTGCACATTGAAGCATTGAGGATCCATTTAGTGGTGCATATTGAAGCATTGAGGATCCATATAGTGGTGCATATTGAAGCATTGAGGATCCATATAGTGGTGCACATTGAAGCATTGAGGATCATATAGTGGTGCATATTGAAGCATTGAGGATCCATATAATGGTGCATATTGAAGCATTGAGGATCCATATAATGGTGCATATTGAAGCATTGAGGATCCATATAGTGGTGCATATTGAAGCATTGAGGATCCATATAGTGGTGCATATTGAAGCATTGAGGATCCATATAGTGGTGCACATTGAAGCATTGAGGATCCATATAATGGTGCATATTGAAGCATTGAGGATCCATATAGTGGTGCATATTGAAGCATTGAGGATCCATATAGTGGTGCACATTGAAGCACTGAGGATCCATATAGTGGTGCATATTGAAGCATTGAGGATCCATATAGTGGTGCACATTGAAGCATTGTGGATCCATATAGTGGTGCACATTGAAGCATTGAGGATCCATATAGTGGTGCATATTGAAGCATTGAGGATCCATATAGTGGTGCACATTGAAGCATTGAGGATCCATATAGTGGTGCATATTGAAGCATTGAGGATCCATATAGTGGTGCACATTGAAGCATTAAGGATCCATATAGTGGTGCATATTGAAGCATTGAGGATCCATATAGTGGTGCACATTGAAGCATTGAGGATCCATATAGTGGTGCATATTGAAGCATTGAGGATCCATATAATGGTGCATATTGAAGCATTGAGGATCCATATAGTGGTGCACACTGAAGCATTGAGGATCCATATAGTGGTGCATATTGAAGCATTGAGGATCCATATAGTGGTGAACATTGAAGCATTGTGGATCCATATAGTGGTGCACATTGAAGCATTGAGGATCCATATAGTGGTGCATATTGAAGCATTGAGGATCCATATAGTGGTGCATATTGAAGCATTGAGGATCCATATAGTGGTGCATATTGAAGCATTAAGGATCCATATAGTGGTGCATATTGAAGCATTAAGGATCCATATAGTGGTGCATATTGAAGCATTAAGGATCCATATAGTGGTGCATATTGAAGCATTAAGGATCCATATAGTGGTGCATATTGAAGCATTGAGGATCCATATAGTGGTGCATATTGACCATTGACTTTTTGCACAGTTTGTTATATTGAAGCATTAAGGATCCTTATTCATTAAAATCCATATAGTCATTTTCCATCATCATTTGAAGCATTACATCCATATCTCATATCCATATCAAAGACCTTGACTTTTTACACAGTTTTTATGTTATTATTCAAAATGTTAATTTTTTCCCCTTTTTGAAATATCTCATAATGACAAAGTATACAGACTTTTTAATTGCAAATGTAAAGTTTTTTGTTTGTTGAAATACCACATGTACATAAGTATACAGACTCTTTACTCAGTACTTTGTTGAAATACCACATGTACATAAGTATACAGACTCTTTACTCAGTACTTTGTTGAAATACCACATGTACATAAGTATACAGACTCTTTACTCAGTACTTTGTTGAAATACCACATGTACATAAGTATACAGACTCTTTACTCAGTACTTTGTTGAAGCACCTTTGGCAGCGATTACAGCCTCTAGTCTTCTTGGGTATGACGCTACAAGCTTGGCACACCTGTATTTGGGGAGTTTCTCCCATTGTTCTCTGCAGATCCTTTCAAGCTCTGTCAGGTTGGATGGGGAGCGAAACATGACTATTTTCAGGTCTCTCTAAAGATGTTCGATTGGGTTCAAGTCCGGGCTCTGGCTGGGCCACTCAAGGATATCCAGAGACTTGTCCCAAAGCCACTCCTGCATTGTCTTGCCTGTGTGCTTAAAGTCGTTGGAAGGTGAACCTTCGCCACCCAGTCTGAGGTCCTGAGCAGGTTTTCATGAAAGATATCTCTGTGCTTTGCTCTGTTCATCTTTCCCTCAATCCTGGCTAGTCTGCCACCACCATGCTTCACTGTAGGGACAGTGCCAGGTTTCCTCCAGACGTGACGCTTGGCATTCAGGCCAAATAATTCAATCTTGGTTTCATCAGACCAGAGAATCTTGTTTCTCATGGTTTGAGAGTTTTTAGGTGCCTTTTGGCAAACTCCAAGTGGGCTGTCATGTGCCTTTTACTGAGGAGTGGCTTCCGTCTGGCCACTCTACCATAAAGGCCTGATTGGTGGAGTGCTGCAGAGATGGTTGTCCTTCTGGAAGGTTCTCCCATCTCCACAGAGGAATTCTGGAGCTCTGTCAGAGTGACCATCGGGTTCTTGGTCACCTCCCTGATCAAGGACTTTCTCCCCCGATTGCTAAGTTTGGCCCGAGCGGCCAGCTGTAGGAAAAGTGTTAGTGGTTGCAATCTTCTTCCATTTAAGAATGATGGAGGCAACTTTGTTCTTGGGGATCTTCAAGAAATTATTTGGTACCGTTCCCCAGATCTGTGCCTCGACACAATCCTGTCTCTGAGCTCTACGGACAATTCCTTCGACCTCATGATTTTTGCTCTGACATGCACTGTCAACTGTGGGACCTTATATAGACAGTTGTGGACCTTTCAAAACCATATCCAATCAATTGAATTTATCACAGGTGAACTCCAATCAAGTTGTAGATGCATCTCAAGGATGATCAATGGAAACATGATGTACCTGAGCTCAATTTTGAGTCTCATAGCAAAGGGTCTGAATACTTATGTAAATAAGGTATTTCTATGTTTTATCTTTTATAAATTTGCAAAAATGACTAAAACCCTGCGCTTGCTTTGTTATTATGGGGCATTGGGTGTAGATTGATGAGTAAAAACGTAGCGAATGCACTGTATATTATCAAGCATTTCTATGAGGATGAGGTCTGGGAGGCTTAGTGTGTCAGACGGTAAAAGTACGTAACCCATTGGAGACCAATGCTACGGTGAGAGGAGAGGAGAGCACAAGCCTACTGTGGGGAAGGGAGAGAATGGCTGAAGAAGATCGGGGGTGAGGTGGAATTTCAATCTGCAGGGCCCAGTGTAGTGAGAATGGCCTTGACACCAATCTCCTGCCCATCAGTTCACCACTGGGTTAATCCAATCCACTGGGATACTTAGATCCACACACTCACTATGCTCTGTGTGTCCTGTTCACTAATGAAGGGCCCTTTGAAGGTCCGTAGCGCTGGGGAGTGGAATGGCCAATTTTCTGTCGCCCATTTTCCATGATATCATTAAAGGGTACTATTAAAGTAGGGTGTGTGTGTGTGTGTGTGCTCGTGAGTATGTGTGTAGGGGGAGAGGGTTATTATTTATGTGCTATGTGTGTGTGTGTGTGTGCACATGTTACTTTATCTGTAAGAGGTAAGAAAAGGAACATTGTAGCCTTGCCTATAATTGAGGAAAGGGCCAGTCTTTCGCGTCACTGTGGCTTTGATCAAAGCTGATCTTTGTTCCTCTCTGTCTCACCCGGCCACTTGAAACCATATTACTACCACACTGCAAGTTAGCACAGCTAGGCTATCCTTGCAGCACATACTAGCTCCCAGAGACCCAGCCTAGTGTCTTTCAGCTGGGCCCAATTCTATTTATACCCCACCCCTTGACCCTTCAATGTTTTGCAGATCTGTAAGGTGAAACCTAACTAGACCTTTCAGAAACGCTAATATCAAGGGGTTAGGGGGAAAGTGGAGGAGTAGGGAGCGATTTGGGACCAGCTATCTTTCTCTCTCATGCAAACACAAAATTGCCTCTATATACCTTTTCTATTCCCTTTCTCCTTCACACACACCATCTACTCAGTCCCTCCATCTCCCTCCCTCGGCTCTAGCAGGGCCGTGGTGGGGTGGTAGAGGGCTCTGGAGCAGCTGCGGATGGGAGCGCCCCCTGAGCCCAGACATGTTTTCCACCGTGTAGGGAACAGATGGAGCCCCCCCCCCACACACACACACACCAGTTAAACAACTAATTCCTCCCCCTTCAAGGAGAGAGAAAGAGGGAGAGAGATAATTTGGCTTGTCGACATCAGAGTGCTGTGTCATGCAAACATCACCTTTTTTATAAAAAAACACACATACCCAAAGAGGTATTATGATAATGGTGTTACTTGGAGAGTGGACACCCTCGCAGGACACATATACACCCACCCACGGGAGAGGTGCACTACATCACGGTTAGCTTTGCTCTTTGACAAGTGGAAGAGAAGTCAGCCCACAACATAATTAGCAGGTGCCCTCAATCCATGCCGATGCCTGTGAGTGGCAGAGAGAGGAAGAGAGAGAGACTTGTTTCTTTGTCATTACATTCTGCGTTAACTGAGCACTTCACGTTAAATAAAGCAGCTCTGCAATGGCTTGGAATGAACAGATGATAAGGACTGTGTGTGTTCTAATTTGGGCATAAAGGGGTCGTGTGTGTGTGTCCGTGCATGCGTACACAGAGGGAGGCTTTCAGTGTAGTGCCAATGGGAGCATGTTGACGTTAGGCTCTTGACAGGATCAATATAGTGTGGAAACACACACACACACACACCCCACACACACCCACACACACACACACACACACACACACACACACACACACACACACACACACACACACACACACACACACACATCCAGTGTCACCCTGGAATGAGTAGGTGTGTCCAAACCTTTGACTGCTACTGTCTATAAATGCAGGGACACACAGCATGCGATCACAGGCTCACACAACACCTCTCAGCGGAGCACTGCTAGATGCTCAGCGTTGAGACAACATGGTTGGACGTTTCAGACAGAGCTGCTGACCGCTGATGTGTGTTAAGAGGCTCAGCTGCAGCTCTGGCCCATTGCACAGCGGGGGGCCACAACAGTCTGTAGTGTAGTAGTGAGACAGTACAGGGCGCCCAGGGGTCTCTGTGTGTGTAATGGTGTGTGCAGTAAACTGGAACAGAGTTAAAAACCTACTGCTGATTCACCATCCTCCCCAGGACAGTGTGTGTGTCTTCCCTCTGAAGAATTCTCTCCAGTGTATCTGTGTGATCTCAACTCCCTGGGCATTACACTCTTTTCCAAACCGCCATTCCCCCTCCTTCTGCTTACTTGGACGGATCTCTCACACTCACCTTCGCACTCCCCCTCGCTCTCTTCCTCTCTTCCTTCCTCTGTCACCTCCAGCTTCATTAGTCTCTATCTCTACACCTCCCATCTTCTCAATCTCTTCTTCTCCCCCAACCCTTTCGCTCTCACTACCTCTCTCCGTCTCTCTATCTCCTCTTCCCTCTCTCCTTGAGCTGTAGTGGTGCGGGATGCCACAGAAAACGGTCTCGGATTCACTGACGAGCTCTCCAGATATCACACCTCCCGCACCTCTCCACACGGCACGCTACGCTCATTGCCTAAATCACAGGCAACTAAGGCTGATTACACTAGTATATTATGCTAACGTATCATTGGGGATAACATCAGGAAGCATTAGACTAGCGCCAGCGCTAACTTAGCTAATGCGTTACAGATTGGAGAGAACGTCCAAAAACAACTGTATAGGCTATGGGGTGATCCATTCTGATTTTTGGAACTATTCAAAGTAAGTAGGAATGAGATCGTAACTGGTATTTAATTTCAGACATTAACAAAGAAGGACAGAGATAAAGTGGCAGTTTTCCCAAAATGGCCTCATATCAGAGTATACCAATGTTTAACCTACGTAGAGCCAAGGAAGACCAGCCAATGCTGTTACGTCCTGATCTGTTTCACCTGTTCTTGTGATTGTCTCCACCCCCTCCAGGTGTCGCTTATTTTCCCCAGTGTATTTTTCCCTGTGTTTCCTGTCTCTCTGTGCCAGTTCGTCTTGTATGTTCCGTCAAGTCAACCAGCGTGGTTTTCCCGTACTCCTTTTTACTATTCTCCTTTTTCTAGTCCTCCCGGTTTTGACCCTTGCCTGTTTCTGGACTCTGTACCTGCCTGCCTGACCATTCTGCCTGCCTTGACCACGAGCCTGCCTGCCACTCTGTACCTCCTGGACTCTGATCTGGTTTGGACCTTTTTGCCTGTCCACGACCATTCTCTTGCCTACCCCTTCGGATTAATAAACATGGTAAGACTCCAACCATCTGCCTCCGGTGTCTGCATCTGTGTCTCGCCTTGTGCCTTGACAAAAGCACTATAGAGATCACAGTGGTGTGTCAGACGCTTTTTGTTAGTAATAAACCTAAGGGCCACATGACACACAGAGGTCTGCATATAAATAACATCACTGTAGTCCAAGACAGACAAGAATGTCCACCTTACCAGCTCTTTTCTGGCCTCCGAAGAAAAACAAGCCTTATGCCCATTTGCTAACTGCTAATAGATTGAATTGGAACAGTTATTTTAGACTATTCTAACCTGTCATTACTGTTTAAAATAGTCTCGTGTTCCCAGGCTCTGCTCTTTGTGAGCGTGTGAAGTGACACCTAATAGCTGGGCGGCCACCTGCCGGCAAGTTTAACACGGTGCACAATGACATGGGCGCTTTGCGCGGCCATATCCAACCGTCATTTAGGCTGTCATTGGAATGAATGGAATGAACGGGATGGCAGAACCCTGATGGTCTGGATGTGTGTGTGTCTGTGTGTGGCAGTGTGTACACAGGCAGTGTGACAAAAGCAAACGGGCGTCAGAAATTCTCACAACACAGATAGACAGCTAGAAGATAAGTGGTAATTAAATTACACTGAACAAAAATATAAAACTCATCATATAAATTGTTTGTCGCATGTTTCATGAGCTGAAATAAAAGATCCCAGAAATGTTCCATCAGCACAAAAAAGCTTATCTCTCAAAAGTTGTGCACAAATCCACCTGAGAGGTGTGGCATATCAAGAAGCTGATTAAACAGCATGAGCATTGCACAGGTGCACCTTGTGCTGAGGGGGAAAAAAGGCCACTCTAAAATGTGCTGTTTTCTCATACAACACAATGACACGTGTCTCAAGTTAAGGAATCATACAATTGGCATGCTGATTGGAAGAATGTCCACTAGCAGTTTTCAGAAAATTAAATTGTAATTTATCTACCATATGCCGACTCCAATGTCATTTAAGAGAATTTGGCAGTACGTCCAACCAACCGCAGACCATGTCTAACCACACCAGCCCAGGACCACCACATCCGGCTTCTTCACCTGCGGGATCGTCTGAGACCAGCCACCTGACCAGCTGATGAAACTCAGGATTATTTCTGCCTGTAATAATGCCCTTTTGTGGGGAAAAGCTCATTCTGATTTACTGGGCCTGGCTTCCCTGTGGGTGGGCCTACCCCTGCCCAGTCATGTGAAATCCATAGATTAGGATCTACGGAATTTATTTAAATTGACTGATTTCCTTATATGAACCTTAACTCAGTAAAATCATTGAAATTATTGCATGTTGCGTTTATATTATGTTTATATAGCCAACTGACGTCAATGCATGTTAACACTAGCGAGCATTTATTGACAGTTTCAATATTGCACAATGCATGTGTCACGCCTTGGTCTTAGTATTTTGTGTTTTCTTTAATTATTTAATTATTTGTTATAGGCCAGGGTGTGACATGGGTTTATTGTGTTGTCGTATTGGGGTTTTTGTAGGCATTGGGATTGTGGCTGATTAGGGGTGTGTCTAGCATAGGCTTGGCTGCCTGAGGCGGTTCTCAATCAGAGTCAGGTGATTCTCGTTGTCTCTGATTGGGAACCATATTTAGGTAGCCTGGGTTTCACTGTGTATTTTGTGGGTGATTGTTCCTGTCTATGTGTTTGCACCAGATAGGACTGTTTCGGTTTTCACTTTTCATTATTTTGTAGTTTCCGCTTGTATTGTTTTTTCCTTCATTAAAATATATCATGAATCACCACCACGCTGCATTTTGGTCCGATCCTTGTTCTACCTCTTCGTCAGAGGAGGAGATAGAAGAAAGCCGTTACAGCATGTTAACACTAGCCAGCATTTATTGACAGTTTCAATATTGCACAATGCATGTTAACACTAGCGAGCATTTATTGACAGTAACAATATTGGACAATTCATGTTAACACTAGCAAGCATTTATTGACAGTTTTAATGCAATGCAGTTTTCATGGATGTCGTTAAAGCTAGAATCCTAAATTGTGTCATGACTGTCCTGACCAGGTCAGGTTACAGGAGACCACAACCCTACAGATTATCTCTCAACCCCAAAAGAGGAGGAGAGATCTAGGGGTCTGAAGATGTGGGGGGTTTTATGACCCCTCACACCCCTGGTAAATCTCAGGCCACAGACAAATTCCTTTGTCCTGTTACTATGGAGAACCAGCCTCAGAACATTAAACATGAAATAAAGGGACTTTGAAACGATGGTTTCCGTCAGCCACAATGGTGGTCATATGACGATAGATGGAATATGAAAATGTATGTAATTTTTGTTTTGTTATTAAAGGTTAATAGATGACGTTATTACAAAAACATTGTAATGTGAAGAGTTTTCCGAGTATATGCTTGATGTTTATACATTATACGTTGTATGGAAAATATCCAAATCAAAGAGAATGTTTTGGGGAAGATGAAATGTTAAGTTAGTTGTCTAAAATTGGATTTGAATAAAATCTAGACCTTGCCTCATTAACTTGGTAAGCCCAGAGAATTGCCCTAAAGGCGGTTACGCCCACTTCTGACCCAAGGGTATAAAACCTGTCAGTATAGAATTTACAGGAAGACTACGTGACCCAAGCTGGAGCAAGGTCTAAAAAGTCAATGAACCCAGAACGCAACGCAAGTTTGAAGACAAATAAATCCTTTTCTACTCAAGCTACGGAAGAGTAGCTGTGTCTAAGCGGGTGAATTCAAGTCGAACCACCTAGCCTCCGTCTCCCATCAAATCGTGGTATCTAAAGGGTTTCATTACTATGCTGTGAGCTCTGAGCTACAGAGCTGTCTGTCCTCAGAAGACCCCTTCCAGAGCAAAGGGTGAGGGAACAGACTCCTAAGCCAAAAGGACACTGACATCAGAAGGATGGTCAGAGAGGTGCGCCGGAGTAGTGCGTCATCGAACAGCTGAAGGCCTACGCAGAGAATCCTCAGAGACCATCCCCACGTAAATACATCATTATATTCTGACCCATAAAAGTGGCAGTTTGGGGCAAGGCTAGGGTTAGAATAGCATAGCTGACAAATTCACCAAATGTATATTTCTCTTGTGTAATTTTTTTTTTCTCTCTTCTGAAATCCCCATTGTGGGTAACACGCGCCATAGTGTGTTGGCCCGTTATAATAAGTTCTAATCAATAACCTATAATGTGTTTGTCTATGTGTATCTTTTATTATCATTTTAGCTTTTTAGTAAATAAATGTTAAACTAAGATTGATGTGGTACGAATTCATTGGTGAGACCCGGGTCCGTGCAGATTCACGGGCTATACGACGTTCAGAACGAGATTGGTAGAGGCAACTGGTTAATTAGCGGCTGTTGTAAAATCGATATTCTGATATTCTTTGAGAAAATTTGGGAAATAGAAACTCAATAAAAACTAGTTTTCCCATGGTGCCCCAGGTTAATGAGTTAATAATTGCTGGATTCAGTTAATCACGCAATTAGAAACTTTTAATCATTCGATGAACAACAGTCATCACATTAACTAATACAACATCACGACAGTTGCTACATCCAATATTTGCACTTATGAATTAATAATATATACCCATTGACTCCTGAAGAATATAACTTATAAATTCATCAGGAGCTTAGTTCAACTGTTGTACCCCAAATATAAGCTTGTTATACTCTAATGTTAGTAAAAAAAACACATGGTTAAAACTAGACGTTTTATATCATGGATGGTCAGTCATTGTAAACATTTCGCCTTACATTTTAGAGTGGTTGTATCCCATCCCTCAGCTTTTTTTCTACCAAAAGGATTTCTATGAATATGGACATCATGAAAAGCGCTATATAAACCTCATATAATATTATTAAAATTAGCTGAATATCCATCTAGGCCTAGCTACTGTCTCAAGTCAAAAGCCCTGTTCAATTCTTTCATGAGATTTGAGACAGGGATAAAGCCAGCTAAGCTATATATAGGTAGATACCTTAATAGACCTTTTCTCCAATTAAATGTAGGCCTGAGTAATTATAAGCCACTGGTACAGAGACACGCCTGAACTGCACTTCTCTCTTCAGATGTGGAGGATTACTCTCCACAAAAACAAAAGTCTGTGACCATCTCCTGCACACCTACACGACACCAGTCTTCTCTCCCTCTCCCATCTCTTTATTACTCATCGTTGTACCAGTTCTCTCTCCCTCTTCCATCTCTTTATTATTCATCTTTTTGCCAGTCTTCTCTCCCTCTCCCATCTCTTTATTATTCATCTTTGTACCAGTCTTCTCTCCCATCTCTTAATTACTCATCTTTGTACCAGTCTTCTCTCTCTCCCATCTCTTAATTACTCATCTTTGTACCAGTCTTCTCCCCCTCTCACCCTTCCATCTCTTTATTATTCATCTTTGTACCAGTCTTCTCTCTCTCCCATCTCTTAATTACTCATCTTTGTACCAGTCTTCTCTCCCTCTCCCAACTCTTTATTATTCAACTTCATACCAGTCTTCTCTCTCATCTCTTTATTATTCATCTTTGTACCAGTCTTCTCTCTCATCTCTTTATTATTCATATTTTTACCAGTCTTCTCTCCCATCTCTTTATTATTCATCTTTGTACCAGTCTTCTCCCCCTCTCCCCCTTCCATCTCTTTATTATTCATCTTTGTACCAGTCTTCTCTCAATCTCACATCTCTTCATTACTCATCTTTGTACCAGTCTTCTCTCTCTCTCTTCCATCTCTTTATTATTTCATCTTTGTACCAGTCTTCTCTCCCTCTCTCATCTCTTTATTATTCATCTTTGTACCAGTCTTCTCTCCCTCTCTCATCTCTTTATTATTTCATCTTTGTACCAGTCTTCTCTCCCTCTCCCACCTCTTTATTATTCATCTTTGTACCAGTCTTCTCTCTCCATCTCTTTATTATTCATCTTTGTACCAGTCTTCTCTCCCTCTCCCATCTCTTTATTATTCATCTTTGTACCAGTCTTCTCTCTCCCATCTCTTTATTATTCATCTTTGTACCAGTCTTCTCCCCCTCTCCCTCTTCCATCTCTTTATTATTCATCTTTGTACCAGTCTTCTCTCCCTCTCCCATCTCTTTATTATTTCATCTTTGTACCAGTCTTCTCTCCCTCTCCTGCTTCCATCTCTTTATTATTTCATCTTTGTACCAGTCTTCTCTCCCTCTCCCATCTCTTTATTATTTCATCTTTGTACCAGTCTTCTCTCTCCTGCTTCCATCTCTTTATTATTTCATCTTTGTACCAGTCTTCTCTCCCAACTCTTTATTATTCATCTTTGTACCAGTCTTCTCTCCCTCTCCCATCTCTTTATTATTCATCTTTGTACCAGTCTTCTCTCCCTCTCCCATCTCTTTATTATTCATCTTTGTACCAGTCTTCTCTCTCTCTCCCATCTCTTTATTATTCATCTTTGTACCAGTCTTCTCTCCCAACTCTTTATTATTCATCTTTGTACCAGTCTTCTCTCCCCAACTCTTTATTATTCATCTTTGTACCAGTCTTCTCTCCCTCTCCCATCTCTTTATTATTCATCTTTGTACCAGTCTTCTCTCCCTCTCCCATCTCTTTATTATTCATCTTTGTACCAGTCTTCTCTCCCTCTCCCATCTCTTTATTATTCATCTTTGTACCAGTCTTCTCTCCCTCTCCCATCTCTTTATTATTCATCTTTGTACCAGTCTTCTCTCCCATCTCTTTATTATTCATCTTTGTACCAGTCTTCTCTCCCTCTCCCACCTCTTTATTATTCATCTTTGTACCAGTCTTCTCTCCCATCTCTTTATTATTCATCTTTGTACCAGTCTTCTCTCTCTCTCTCTTCCATCTCTTTATTATTTCATCTTTGTACCAGTCTTCTCTCCCTCTCCCATCTCTTTATTATTTCATCTTTGTACCAGTCTTCTCTCCCTCTCCCATCTCTTTATTATTTCATCTTTGTACCAGTCTTCTCTCTCTCTCTCTCCCATCTCTTTATTATTTCATCTTTGTACCAGTCTTCTCTCCCTCTCCCAACTCTTTATTATTCATCTTTGTACCAGTCTTCTCTCTCTCTCTCCCATCTCTTTATAATTTCATCTTTGTACTAGTCTTCTCTCTCTCTTCCATCTCTTTATTATTTCATCTTCGTACCAGTCTTCTCTCCTTCTCCCAACTCTTTATTATTCATCTTTGTACCAGTCTTCTCTCTCTCTCTCCCATCTCTTTATTATTCATCTTTGTACCAGTCTTCTCTCTCTCTCTCCCATCTCTTTATAATTTCATCTTTGTACCAGTCTTCTCTCTCTCTTCCATCTCTTTATTATTTCATCTTCGTACCAGTCTTCTCTCCTTCTCCCAACTCTTTATTATTCATCTTTATTATTCATCTTTGTACCAGTCTTCTCTCCCTCTTCCATCTCTTCATTAGTCATCTTTGTGCCAGTCTTCTCTCCCTCTCCCATCTCTTCATTATTCATCTTTGTACCAGTCTTCTCTCCCTCTTCCATCTCTTTATTATTCATCTTTGTACCAGTCTTCTCTCCCTCTTCCATCTCTTCATTAGTCATCTTTGTGCCAGTCTTCTCTCCCTCTCCCATCTCTTCATTATTCATCTTTGTACCAGTCTTCTCTTCCATCTCTTTATTTTTCATCTTTGTACCAGTCTTCTCTCCCATATCTTCATATTCATCTTTGTACCAGTCTTCTCTCCCTCTCCCATCTCTTTATTATTCATCTTTGTACCAGTCTTCTCTCTCTCTCCCATCTCTTTATTATTCATCTTTGTACCAGTCTTCTCTCCCAACTCCCAACTCTTTATTATTCATCTTTGTACCAGTCTTCTCTCCCTTCCATCTCTTTATTATTCATCTTTGTACCAGTCTTCTCTCCCTCTTCCATCTCTTTATTATTCATCTTTGTACCAGTCTTCTCTCTCCTCTCCCATCTCTTTATTATTCATCTTTGTACCAGTCTTCTCTCCCATCTCTTTATTATTCATCTTTGTACCAGTCTTCTCTCCCCATATCTTTATTATTCATCTTTGTACCAGTCTTCTCTCCCTCTCCCATCTCTTTATTATTCATCTTTGTACCAGTCTTCTCTCCCTCTTCCATCTCTTTATTATTTCATCTTTGTACCAGTCTTCTCTCCCTCTTCCATCTCTTTATTATTCATCTTTGTACCAGTCTTCTCTCCCTCTCCCATCTCTTTATTATTCATCTTTGTACCAGTCTTCTCTCTCCCATCTCTTTATTATTTCATCTTTGTACCAGTCTTCTCTCTCCCATATCTTCATATTCATCTTTGTACCAGTCTTCTCTCCCTCTCCCATCTTTCATTATTCATCTTTGTACCAGTCTTCTCTCCCTCTTCCATCTCTTCATTAGTCATCTTTGTACCAGTCTTCTCTCCCTCTTCCATCTCTTCATTATTCATCTTTGTACCAGTCTTCTCTTCCATCTCTTTATTTTCATCTTTGTACCAGTCTTCTCTCCCATATCTTCATATTCATCTTTGTACCAGTCTTCTCTCCCTCTCCCATCTCTTCATTATTCATCTTTGTACTATTCTTCTCTCCCTCTTCCATCTCTTTATTATTCATCTTTGTACCAGTCTTCTCTCCCTCTTCCATCTCTTCATTAGTCATCTTTGTGCCAGTCTTCTCTCCCTCTTCCATCTCTTTATTATTCATCTTTGTACCAGTCTTCTCTCCCTCTTCCATCTCTTCATTAGTCATCTTTGTGCCAGTCTTCTCTCCCTCTCCCATCTCTTCATTATTCATCTTTGTACCAGTCTTCTCTTCCATCTCTTTATTTTTCATCTTTGTACCAGTCTTCTCTCCCATATCTTCATATTCATCTTTGTACCAGTCTTCTCTCCCTCTCCCATCTCTTCATTATTCATCTTTGTACCAGTCTTCTCTCCCTCTCCCATCTCTTCATTATTCATCTTTGTACTATTCTTCTCTCCCTCTCCCATCTCTTTATTATATTCGTCTTCTCTCTTCAACGAGAACTCCTCCAGTGTATACACACACACGCGCTTCAATAATTGATACATCTTTCACCGCTTCTCCTATAAAGTCTGATCAACACCACGATTACATTCACACTGCTTCACCCCAAACCCTGGCTCAAGAGATTTCTTTCATTTTTTCACTGCTGACTATAACCAGATATAAAGTATGTAGAAAAAGTAATGGACCTATATATATTTGGAATAAATTAATCTTTGGGAACTAACAATCACCAAATTAAAAGCTAGACAGTCAGGGAGGATTTAAAATACCCAAAACAATGAATTTAGCAGTATATCATTTGGTTTACAACTGTAACCTTTTCTCACAGCTCCATGGAGCCAACTGGCTGGCCACACCCCCTGCCACGCCCACCACCTATAGCCATCTAAACCTCATCTCTGGGTCCATTACATTACACACTGCCCGTCCTTCCGTTGGTGGCCTTAGCGTCAGAGAAAAACAACAGCTAAGAAATCAACATGGAGGGAATGTGAGGTCCATTTTTGCCATTTCAGGGCAATTTTAGGTGTCCCATGTGCTGCTGGTGTGACTTTTGTAAGGGGGTTTTGAGTTAAAGCAGATTGTTCTTCGGTGGGTGTGTTACGTTACGTTGGTGCTGAGAGTTGGGCAAATGTGTGAATTTGAGAGCGTGTGTGTGTGTGTGTGTGTTTGTGTGTGAGAGAGAGCGAGTTACAGTGTATGTATCTACACGTGAGAAAGTGTGTGTGTGTGTGTATGTATCTACACGTGAGCAAGTGTGTGTGTGTGTGTGTGTGTGCAGCAGAGTGAGATGGGGGTTAGAAGGCTGGCGGTGAGAGTGTATGTGTGTGTGTGTGTATGAGTGTGTGCAGCAGAGTGCGATGGGGGTTAGAAGGCTGGCAGGGAGAGAGTGTGTGTGTGTGTGTGTGTGTGTGTGTGTGTGTGTGTGTGTGTATGAGTGTGTGCAGCAGAGTGAGATGGGGGTTAGAAGGCTGGCAGGGAGAGAGAGTGTGTGTGTGTGTGTGTGTGTGTGTGTGTGTGTGTGTGTGTGTGTGTGTGTGTGTGTGTGTGTGTGTGTATGAGTGTGTGCAGCAGAGTGAGATGGGGGTTAGAAGGCTGGCAGGGAGAGAGAGTGTGTGTGTGTGTGTGTGTGTGTGTGTGTGTGTGTGTGTGTGTGTGTGTGTGTGTGTGTGTGTGTGTGTGTGTGTGTGTGTGTGTATGAGTGTGTGCAGCAGAGTGAGATGGGGGTTAGAAGGCTAAAGTGTGTGTGTGTGTGTATGAGTGTGTGCAGCAGAGTGAGATGGGGGTTAAAAGTCTGGTGGAGAGAGCGAGAGAGTGTGTGTGGGTGTGTGTGTGTGTGTGTGTGTGAGTGTGTGTATGAGTGTGTGCAGCAGAGTGAGATGGGGGTTAGAAGGCTGGCGGTGAGAGTGTGTGTGTGTGTGTATGAGTGTGTGCAGCAGAGTGAGATGGGGGTTAGAAGGCTGGCGGTGAGAGAGTGTGTGTGTGTGTGTATGAGTGTGTGCAGCAGAGTGAGATGGGGGTTAGAAGGCTGGCGGTGAGAGAGTGTGTGTGTGTGTGTGTGAGTGTGTGCAGCAGAGTGAGATGGGGGTTAAAAGGCTGGCGGAGAGAGCGAGAGAGTGTGTGTGTGTGTGTGTGTGTGTGTGTGTGTGCAGCAGAGTGAGATGGGGGTTAGAAGGCTGGCGGTGAGAGAGAGTGTGTGTGTGTGTGTGTGTGTGTGTGTGTGTGTGTGTGTGTGTGTGTGTGTGCAGCAGAGTGAGATGGGGGTTATAAGATGGTGGTGAGAGAGAGTGTGTGTGTGTGTGTGTGTGTGTGTGTGTGTGTGTGTGTGTGTGTGTGTGTGTGTGTGTGTGTGTGTGTGTGTGTGTGTGTGTGTGTGTGTGCAGCAGAGTGAGATGGGGGTTATAAGATGGTGGTGAGAGAGTGTGTGTGTGAGTGCTGTGCCCATAGGTTTGTCCTCTCATTAAAACTTGAATAGCAGAGGGTTAGAGTAGAGAAACACTTCCAACCACAGAACCACAAAGGAGGCTTGAGGTTTATACGGTACATACCTCCCATGCATTATTTGGTGTATGTTCGCTTATATAACCCCTGGTCTGTAGACATTTATGAACGTTTGCTCTCTTCATGTGACATCGGTGGGCTACGCTTGTTACTAGATGTTGCAAAGATTCTTAGCCTCTTTGATGGTGTCTGTGAGATGAATGGGAAATTGGAGGAAGGAGAGGGAATGAGGTCAGATTCTAATCTATGACATGTCTCTCTCATGTCTGTCTGTCTGTGTGTGTGTGTGTGTCTGTGTGCGTGTGTGAGAAGCCATTCACCGAGGCAGCACTTCCATATCATCTTTTGCAAGGGGACCAGCATGAACCAGTGTAACAAAAGTCACAGAGCCTCAGGAAGCCACACAAATCTATATCCTGGTTTGTGTGTGTGTATAATTTGACCTCCGGGCTTTCAAAGACAAAGCTTTGCGTCAGAGCTGTGCTGGAGCCTCCATGGCATTTGAAACAGTTTGAGAGCTGAAATGGGTTTGAGAGGACGATATCGTCTAGAAATACAATAGAGTACTAGTGTTCACTCCTTAATGGACTTGAGGCTGCTATTGTGGGAAGAGTCAAAATAGTCAAATCATGATATGCTTTGACAAGAGTATGAAGTAAATCAGGTGTAAATCAACGAGAGAAAATGATTGAGACGGCACAACAAAGCTGTATCATGCATCGTATCCAGCACTGTATCCAGCACTGTATCAAGCATCGTATCCAGCACTGTATCATGCATCGTATCCAGCACTGTATCATGCATCGTATCCAGCACTGTATCATGCATCGTATCCAGCACTGTATCATGCATCGTATCAGCACTGTATCAAGCATCGTATCCAGCACTGTATCATGCACTGTATCCAACACTGTATCATGCATCGTATCCAGCACTGTATCCAGCACTGTATCAGCACTGTATCAAGCACTGTATCAGCACTGTATCAGCACTGTATCCAGCACTGTATCAAGCATCGTATCCAGCACTGTATCAAGCATCGTATCCAGCACTGTATCAAGCATCGTATCCAGCACTGTATCATGCATCGTATCCATCACTGTATCATGCATCGTATCCATCACTGTATCCAGCACTGTATCAAGCATCGTATCCAGCACTGTATCATGCATCGTATCCAGCACTGTATCAAGCACTGTATCAAGCAGCAGCACTGTATCAAGCATCGTATCCAGCACTGTATCAAGCACTGTATCCATCACTGTATCATGCATCGTATCCATCACTGTATCATGCATCGTATCCAGCACTGTATCCAGCACTGTATCATGCATCGTGTCCAGCACTGTATCATGTATCGTATCCAGCACTGTATCAAGCATCGTATCCAGCACTGTATCATGCATCGTATCCAGCACTGTATCCAGCACTGTATCAAGCATCGTATCCAGCACTGTATCAAGCATCGTATCCAGCACTGTATCCAGCACTGTATCATGCATCGTATCCAGCACTGTATCCAGCACTGTATCAGCATCATATCCAGCACTGTATCATGCATCGTATCCAGCACTGTATCATGCATCGTATCCAGCACTGTATCCAGCACTGTATCAAGCATCGTATCCAGCACTGTATCAAGCATCGTATCCAGCACTGTATCCAGCACTGTATCAAGCACTGTATCATGCATCGTATCCAGCACTGTATCCAGCACTGTATCCAGCATCATATCCAGCACTGTATCATGCATCGTATCCAGCACTGTATCATGCATCGTATCCAGCACTGTATCATGCACTGTATCAAGCATCGTATCCAGCACTGTATCATGCATCGTATCCAGCACTGTATCATGCATCGTATCCAGCACTGTATCAAGCACTGTATCATGCATCGTATCCAGCACTGTATCATGCATCGCAGCACTGTATCAAGCACTGTATCATGCATCGTATCCAGCACTGTATCAAGCAGCACACTGTATCATGCATCGTATCCATCACTGTATCATGCATCGTATCCAGCACTGTATCATGCATTGTATCCATCACTGTATCAAGCACTGTATCAGCACTGTATCAAGCATCGTATCCAGCACTGTATCATGCATCGTATCCAGCACTGTATCCAGCACTGTATCATGCATCGTATCCAGCACTGTATCATGCATCGTATCCAGCACTGTATCATGCATCGTATCCAGCACTGTATCATGCATCGTATCCAGCACTGTATCAAGCATCGTATCCAGCACTGTATCATGCATCGTATCCAGCACTGTATCATGCATCGTATCCAGCACTGTATCATGCATCGTATCCAGCACTGTATCATGCATCGTATCCATCACTGTTTCCAGCACTGTATCATGCATCGTATCCAGCACTGTATCATGCATCGTATCCAGCACTGTATCATGCATCGTATCCAGCACTGTATCAAGCACTGTATCTACACTTATCTACGGCACAAGAGGAGGAAATATATAGAAAATAATCTAAAAGAAAACAGAGGAGAGGGAAGATCCCTTTTATCCAGTGTAGAAGAGCCACCAGTACTATAATCCAGCCCATTTTCCCCCAACAACTCCATCTGCCTATGGTGAAACCGTCATTTAAAAAAAAACAGTGCAGTCAAAAAAGTGATTTTCCTGTGTTTTATATACATTTCCACACTATAAGGTTAGAATAATAGTGACATTTTTTAAAATGATAATGCCGTTTTATTAATTAAGGGCCATTTGTAAAGAGAAGTTTTGGTCTGCCTGGCGACATCACCAGGCAGAATAAGAATAGACAACAGCTAGTTCAGGGTACATATCCCTCCCATTACGCTCGTCCAATTCATCCCTCACTCAGATCCCAGACAGTCAGAGGTCAATTCTTTCTTGAAAAACTGCTCTTTGTTAACAACCTATTATTGTTCATTTTTGACCACCATTTAATTTGTTAAAAATAACAGTAAGGTAGTTAATTGTTACCCAAATGATTTGATATTGAGATAAAAATGGCTGCATTGGGCCTTTCAACCCTGCCCAGGGCAGACAAGCCCTGAGGGCCACGGTCGAGAATAGGAGATGACGAGAAAGGGAGGGGTGGAGGAGAGGAGGATGGAGAGATGTGAAGATTAAAAGGGAAGTGTGAGAGGGAAGGGGAGCAGCCGAGCGAGGGGTTGAGGGGAATTTCAATTCCAATACTGCATCACTGGCATGTGAATATAGACACAATTGTACTGTGAATACGGAAATACACCACATGACCAAAAGTATGTGAACAGCTGCTTGTCAAACATCAATATGGAGTTGGTCCCCCCGTTGCTGATATAATAGCCTCCACTCTTCTGGGAAAGCTTTCCACTAGAACATTGCCGCAGGGACTTGCTTCCATTCAGCCACAAGAGCATTAGTGAGGTCAGGCACTGAGGTTGGGCGATTGGACCTGGCTAGCAGTCGGCATTCCAATTCATCACAAAGGTGTTCGATGGGGTTGAGGTCAGGGCTCTGTGCAGGCCAAGTTCTTCCACACCAATCTCAACAAACCATTTCTTTATGGACCTCGCTTTGTGCACAGAGTCATTGTCATGTTGAAACAGGTAAGGGCCTTCCCAAACAAAGTTGGAAGCTGAGAATAGTCTAGAATGTCATTGTATGCTGTAGCATTAAGATTTCCCTTCACTGGAACTAAGGGGCCTAGCCCGAACCATGAAAGACAGCCCCAGACAATTATTCTTCCCCCACCAAACTTTACAGTTGGCACTATGCATTGGGGCAGGTAGCGTTCTCATGGTGTCCGCCAGCAGCATACCACCCTGCATACCACTGCTGCCTTGCTTCTGAAGCTAAGCAGGGTTGGTCCTGGTCAGTCCCTGGATGGGAGACCAGATGCTGCTGGAAGAGGTTTGGAGGGCCAGTAGGAGGCACTCTTTCCTCCATCTCATGCTACCACTAGAGTGAAAGCACTGCCAGCATTCAAAAGTAACCAAAACATCAGCCAGGAAGAATAGGAACTGAGAAGTTGTCTGTGGTCATCACCTGCAGAACCACTCCTTTATTGGGGGTGTCTTGCTAATTGCCTATAGTTTCCACCTGTTGTCTATTCCATTTGCACAACAGCATGTGAAATTTATTGTCAATCAGTGTTGCTTCATAAGTGGACAGTTTGATTTCACAGAAGTGTGATTGACTTGGAGTTACATTGTGTTGTTTTAGTGTTCCCTTTATTTTTTTGACCAGTGTACATTTCGTTGAGCTCTTCAGTAAGCCATTCTACTGCCAATGTTTGTCCATGAGATTGAATGGGTGTGTGCTTGATTTTATACCCCTGTCAGTAACGTGTGTGGCTGAAATAGCTGAATCCACTCATTTGAAGGGGGGTCCACATGCTTTAGTATATTTAGTGTCATAAATGTTTCTGACTGACAGCATGATGGAGAATGTCTGACACCACTTTAGAAGGAGCTCCTCAGTGAAATCACTGACTCCAGTCATGTCAATATATTATACTGTCGATTTCTGATCTCGCTTCTCTCACTCCCTCTCCCCTTTTCACTCTCAAACACACACTCATGCATATGCGCAAACACGCATCCGAGAAAACACACAAGCGCATACACACATACACACACACAAATACACACATGCATACACATACAGAAAAACGTGCGCACGCACACACACACACACACACACACACACACACACACACACACACACAGCGGCTGGGAGGCTTCCCTCAGGTCAGCTCGTTATTTCAGGACCTGAAGACACACTGTTTGTCCTGCCCTCCCCCAGTGCACCTCAGGGGGCCAGCGAGTTCAGCTATGACTAATTGACAGGAATTAAACCTGTGTTGCCTCACTTTCCACACACAAATACGCTTCCATACATACAAAAACACACAAACACTCAGTGGGTCGTCAGTGTCAGAGTGGCTACAGGGACCGTGGCTGTGTGTGTGTGTGTGTCTGTTGAGACCTGCGTAGTCTCGCGTAGCCATACCTCCACATAACGGTATTGTCACGCCACTCCTTTGGAGGTCTGGAGAGTTTAGTATTAGCCGAACGGCAAGACTGGTCTGCTGGCCTCCCACATGCTGTACAAAGGATGCTGCATCACTGTTATGTTCATCGCGGTTTCTGACCAATCGCGTCGAGGAAGGCATTACAACTCCTCTACATGAACACTCTACTAAAAAAAGAGACATTATGGCGTGTCTACCGACAGGCTATGGTAAAAGTTTAGTGTATCAAGTGTGGCCGACAGTCTGCAAATTAAAGTCACCATAAACATGGCCTACATGAACATATTTTTATGGGGTTTGAAATAGCTGATTTCCCGGCGGTCCTCACGCACTGCTGTAGTCCCGCCCAAGCAAGGCAGGGATTAGGGAGGTTCCTGACGAGGCTAAGACGTGCTTGGAGAGAGCAGATTGAGCTCAGAGAGACAGCTGGAAGAGATCACTCCTGTCAAGACACCAAGGGATTCCTCATGGTTAATATAATACACTGCACATGTGTGGGATGGGTGAGTATGTGTGTCACAAGACTCCCTTACACCAGAGGCCTTGTTCTTCATCATTCTCTCTATGTGTGTATGTTGTAGAGCCTATTGCAACATGAGCTTACGTTTACTGTTGTCACGATACCAGAATTTTTACTTTGATACCGATACAAGGTTTAGTATCGCGACGCTCAACACCAAAACTTTACACGATACCAAAATTAAACTGCAAATATAAGAAAGCGTGGAGGACAAAATTGATTTGATTTGTCTGTGTTTTTTTTTTTTGCTTTCAAAATCACACTTTTTAATTGAAAAATAACTCCACAACAACAAGCTTAAAACTGGAATCCTTCATTTGCGATATTACAATAACAAAGAAGTTACTGCAAACAATGAACACTTATTTTCCCCTCAAACATCATTGCACACAATATGTACTGCAATATTGTTAACCGTGCTGCATGACACTCCCCAGCTCAGCAACAAAAACATTAACAACGGTAGTGGGGCGGACAGTTGTGTTGTTTCCCCCTACTGAGGAATCCAACTTTTAACCAGGGGACCACATTTGAGGTCTGGGAAAAATCGAATTAGTGTTCATTTAAGTGGACATGCAATTAGCACTGTTCGCTTAGCAGTGTTTCTGTAGTGCACGTGATGGAGTAAAACAAAATGGCCAATGGATTGATGCAAATAATCATGATTCTGCCAGGTAGGCATAGGCTACTTTATAGTTAACTTTTAATTAAGAAGGTTTTTGGAAAATCTACACAAAGACGGTTATCATTAGTGATAGAGATACGCACACCAGACACACAGACAGGGCCGTTGCCTTTTCAGAAAGTTGTGAATCACTGATGCATTCTGTTCATGTCTTATGCTAGGCTAAACTTGGGCAAATCAATTCATTGTCTAATAAGTTCAATACCTGCATATCACTGCTGGCTTGATTCTGAAAATAAGCAGGGCTGGTCCTGGTCAGGGAGACCAGATACTGCTGGAAGTGGTGTTGGAGGGCCAGTAGGAGGCACTCTTTCCTCTGGTCTAAAAAAAAAAAAAATATCCCAATGCCCCAGGGCAGTTTTTATTTTATTTTTATTTATTTCACCTTTATTTAACCAGGTAGGCTAGTTGAGAACAAGTTCTCATTTACAACTGCGACCTGGCCAAGATAAAGCATAGCAGTGTGAGCAGACAACACAGAGTTACACATGGAATAAACAATTAACAAGTCAATAACACAGTAGAAAACAAAGGGGGAGTCTATATACAATGTGTGCAAAAGGCATGAGGAGGTAGACGAATAGTTACAATTTGGGGATTGGGGACACTGCCCTGTGTAGTGTGCCGTCTTTCGGATGGGACGTTAAACGGGTGTCCTGACTCTCTGGGGTCATTAAAGATCCCATGGCACTTATCGTAAGAGTAGGGGTGTTAACCCCGTTGTCCTGGCTAAATTCACAATCTGGCCCCCAAACCATCACGGTCACCTGATAATCCCCGGTTTACAATTGGCTCATTCATCCCCCTCCTCTCCCCTGTAACTATTCCCCAGGTCGTTGCTGCAAATGAAAATGTGTTCTCAGTCAACTTACCTGGTAAAATAACAGATAAATAAAACAATAAAAAATAAATTTAGTTGATTTCCAAATATGAGACATTTGATAGAAGAACCAGAAATAACAATATTCTAGTACCGAGACGTTTTTCATTTTGTAGTATCGAAAAATCACACTACTTACACTTATATTAAACATTAGCATTGCATGTGTGCAGGATGTCTGTCTGAATGCGTGTTTCTGTCTCTATGTGTGGTCTGAAAATATGTCTTGGTTACTGTAGATGTAGTTAATACCAGAAATCTTGTGCTAGTGGCTACAGCTCACTAATATTAAGGCCGGGACGATACCAGTATCACAATACTCATTAGTATTGTGGCAAGGATACAAAACAAGAAGCAGATTTAACTTCTTTAGGAAAAGCCCAAATGTTGGAAACAAACATCATTATTGTCACGCCCTGGTCTTAGTATTTTGTGTTTTCTTTATTTATTTGGTCAGGCCAGGGTGTGACATGGGTTTATTTTGTGGTGTGGTTTTGTATTGGGTTTTAGTAGGTTTTGGGATTGTGGCTTAGTAGGGTTGTCTAGTAAAGTCTATGGTTGCCTGAGGCGGTTCTCAATCAGAGGCAGGTGATTCTCGTTGTCTCTGATTGGGAACCATATTTAGGCAGCCATATTCTTTGAGTGTTTCTTGGGTGATTGTTCCTGTCTCTGTGTTTGTTGTCACAAGTTAGGCTCAGTCACTTTGGTTTTTATTTTTTCCTTGTTTTGGAAGAGAAGAGAACGAGCGCCATTCTCCTTGCGGAGATGGTGCTAAATACATCAACACGGTCGGTCCCTGGGATTGGGCTGGCCAACACGATTCGGTTTGCTTGGAAGGAAAAGGAGTTGGAGCCTTTAGGACGTGAAACTTTTGGAAGGATAATATTGATGGGGATTCTAAAGCTGACGGTGAAGGACGTGTTTTGTTTCCAAGGCAACTCGTTGGAGGGAGCATACGACGTGGCACTATATACAGAGGAGAAACACGATGATATCCTGAGAAGGGCAAGAGCAGTGGGAGGTGAGAGGCCGATGAGCCACTATGAAATAACAAGCCTGGCGAAGAACAACTTTAGGGTTGTAACTGTCAACATTTACAACCCATACGTTAAGGACGAAGAGGTGAGGGCCTTTCTGGGGAGATACATGGATAACGTCTCCTCAGCAAGGCACCTCAAAGACTCCCTTGGGTTTTGGAATGGGAGGAGAGGCTTCCAGGCCCTCCTCAGGGAGGACCCAAAGGGACATGGTGGCTACCTCCATCCTCCTGCTATGTTCTCCCTAGGGGCTGACAGGGGGACGTTGTTTTATGCACGTCAGCCCCCATTTTGCAGGCGCTGTATGGCCTACGGCCACATATTCGCCTCGTGCAGCACAAGAAAATGCCGATTTTGTGGATCTGAGGAACACGAGGCGAGGGATTGTGACAAGCCTAAGGCGTGCCACGGGTGTGGCTCGTCTGCACACCTGTGGCGTGGGTGCCCGGCTCGTCAGAGGTCATATGCGTCTGCGGCTGGTGGGGGAGCAGGAGCGGGGGATGGGGGAAGAAGAGGAGCGGAAGGAAGCACGCCTCATGACCAGAGTACAGGTCCAGAGGGGAAGGCCGCAAGGAAGGAGGAGGAGCAAGAAGCGGCGGATGGAAGAGAGAAGGAAACGGAAGGCACGGGAGTAGGAGAACCAGGAAAAGCGGCGGAAGAAGGCAAACGAGTGGAGAAGCATGAGAGAGAAGAAAGCGAGGGAGGAGTGTTGGAGAAGAAGACGGTGGAAGAGCAAGTGGACTGGGGGGAAAGTGCCCTGGTGGAAGAGATGAGGGGTATGGTGGAGGAGCTGGCGGGGGGGGGGGTGGTATCTCTCCACTGCCGCCATCACCAAAGAAGAGAATGAAGAGGAGGGTGCGATTGGCCGACAGTGAGAGGGAGGGGATGGCCAAGAGAGTGATGGGGGTGGGAGAAACCTCTGGGTTGCTGCTGGTTTCCCCAGGCCCTCAACTTCTGTTGGGTGGGGACACACATAACAAGACTGAAGACTGGGTACAGGAGGAGGTGGGGAGTTTTTTGTTTGGGGACTCAGCCTCCCCAATTTTTTTCCAAACCAGCTGCAGCACTGGGGAGGGGGAGGAGTGTGGGGATAGACCCAGGGTGCAGGGCACCCCGGAGCCAAACACTATTCCTGCATCCTGGGTTGATGAGATGGAGGAAGAGGGGGGGATGTCGGGAGTACAGATGGTGTTCTCACCGGTAGATATGGAGCAGGGGAGCATCGGGTGAGTCTCCTGTTTTTGTTTTTTTTCTGTCTGGGTTTAGAATTTGAGTGTATTACATGATTTTATTTTATTTTTTCATGGCATCTAATTTTACTTTTGTTAGTTTAAATGTAAGGGGTTTAAGGGATTTTGTTAAGAGGAGGGCGGTTTTTAGTTATTTGGAGGTTGTGGGGTTTGATTTTTGTTTTTTACAGGAGGTTCACCTGAGGGATGGAGGGGATGTTAGTAGGTTTAAGAGGGAGTGGGACAAGGGGGAGTCAGTTTGGGGTATTGGGGGTGCACTCATCGGGGTAGGGATTTTGTGTGGGCACAGGGAGGTAAAAGTGGAGGATTCTTTTGTGGTAATGCAGGGGAGGGTTATAGGGGTGGATGTCACAATAAGGGATTGTAAATTTAGATTAGTGGTGGTGTATGGGCCACAGGTGGTGGCAGACAGGAGGGAGATGGTGGACTGTCTGACGCCCCTGTGTGTCACAAATAGGAAATTAGTGATAGGGGGATTTTAATACAGATTTAGGAATAGGGGGATAGCAGTGCAGGCGCCATTACCAGGCTAATGGCTTGCCATGGTCTGGTTGATGGTGGTCTGCACACTACTCCGAAAATGGCCGGTCCTACATGGCGCAACTCCAGGGGGGTTGAGCGGAGGCTCGACTATATTTTTGTACCCAGGTCTTTGGGTAAGTTGTCTGGGCGGCTGTTGCCTGTTTTCTTTTCGGATCACGACGGGGTGCTCCTGCAGGTGGGGTCGCCAGTCTGCCTCTTTGGTAGGGGGTACTGGAAGTTAGATCGGGATGTGCTGGAGGAGCAGGCTTTTGTTGACGGGTTTTATGGTTTCTTTTGGAGGCTTGAAGGCCTCCGGTCCATGTGCGAGGGGGTGTTAGAGTGGTGGGAATTAGTTAAGGTGAGGATTAGGGCTTTTATAATAGGGTATTGCAAGAGGAAAAAAAGGGAGGAGAGGAGGGAGGTGGATCGTATCCAAAAGTTAATTGAACTCGAGTACGAGGCAGGCAACCTCGGCGGGTCGTTTGACTGGGAGAGATCCGCAACCCTAAAGGCGCAGCTCAGGGAGTTGCAGGAGCGGAAGGCTCGAGCTTTCCTGGAGCGTGCGCATAGTGGCTTTCTAGAACACAATGAGACTTGTTCTGCTATGTTCTTTTTAAGTCGGTTAGGGCCAGACAGAGTAGGAAGGTAATGCATGGCGTTAGGGAAGAAAATGGTAGTATAGTTAGAGAACCAGAGGATATGGTCAGGGTGACAACTGATCATTTCCAAGGTTTATTTAAGGAAAGGGAAATAGATGTAGAGCAGGGAAATGTGTTTTTAGAACACTTGTCCAGGCGGTTGCCGGAGGACATTAGAGAAGTGATGGAGGCCCAGATTTCACTAGAAGAGGTTGAGAGCGCTCTTAGGAGGATGGGAAAAGGGAAGGTGCCTGGGATGGATGGGCTGCCGGCTGAGTTTTATCTCAAGTTTTGGGGTATACTTGGACCAGTGGTCCTCGAAGTCTTGAAGGCCATCCTTGAGACGGGGGTCCCGGGGGGATCAATGGCTGTTGGTGTGCTGTCACTTTTATATAAGAAGGGGGAAGTAACAGACCTTGGCAACTGGCGGCCATTGACCATGCTGTGTGTAGATTACAAGCTACTTGCAAAGGTTTTAGCAGACCGGTTGCGCACAGCCCTTCCCTACGTCGTCCATGAGGATCAGACGTGCGGGGTAGAGGGCCGCTCTATTAGATGGAACCTACAGTTAATCAGGGACTCCATCGCTTGGGTTGAAGATAGAGGACTGCCTTTAATGGTAGCAGCGCTAGATCAGGCGAAAGCCTTTGACCGCGTGAATAGATCCTTTTTATTCAGAGTGTTAGGTCGATTAGGATTTGGGGAGAAGTTCATAGGATGGATTCGTACATTATATGTCGGAGCGGGGTGCCGAGTTAGTGTAAATAGTCACTTGGGTGACGTTTTTGACCTCTCGTCTGGGGTCAGGCAGGGGTGCCCACTCTCGGCTCTCCTCTTCGTTCTGTACATGGAGCCTCTGGGGGCTGCCATTAGGGCAGACACAGGGGTGGAAGGCTTGTTGATCCCTGGAAGTGGTGGGCTGCGTGTTAAGATGACGCAGTACGCCGACGACACTTCCTTGCTGCTGTGCAAGGACTCGTGCCTGACAAGGTCCCTTGCCATCTTTGGGGATTTCACCCGAGCGTCGGGAGCGGTTCTGAACCATGCAAAGTCTTCCGTCAAGTTTTTCGGTAGATGGCGCGGTAGAACGGATGTGCCTGGGGGGTTATCTCTCTGTGAGGGGGCCCTGAGGATTCTCGGGGTCCATTTTGAGACCTCCGGCTCAGCGACGCTAAACTGGAACATGCGTATCGCAGTGGTACAGAGGAAGCTAGCAATGTGGAAGGCTAGGTATTTGTCTTTTATGGGCAAAGTCCTGGTCCTAAAGGTGGATGTGTTGCCGTCTCTTTTGTATTTGGCGTACATCTACCCATTGCCGGCTTGTCTGAGGAGGCCTCTAGTGAGGCTTGTGTTTCAGTTCATGTGGAGTGGCAGGTGCGAGTGGGTCGCCAGGGCACGCATGCTCTGTCCCATCGGGGAGGGAGGTAGGGGGGTACCACATTTCCCCCTCAAGCTGGACGCAATTTTTGTTTCTTTCTTGTTAACGGAGCTTGCTCATCCAGTGATACACCCGTCCGGTTACCTCCTGCGGGTGTTCTTCTCGTATCAGGCGAGAAGCGTAATGGTGTGGTCTAACACGGGTCCTCGGGCGGAACAGCTGCCGTGGCACTTTGGTCATGCGGCCAAGTGGCTGCGTGCACACCCTGAGGTTGAAGTTGCCCGAGTAGGTTTAGATCACAGGCACCTGTACGAGGAGGTCAGAAAGGCAGGGAGTCCGGCGCCTGTAGTGGGCATCTCGGAAGTGGTCTGGGAGGGAGTGCAGGCGCGGGGTCTGGACAACAGGCTCAAGGACCTGAATTGGTTGAGCCTCCATAAGTGCTTGCCGGTACGTTCCATCTTGTACCGGTATAGTTTGGTGCAATCCCCCACCTGTCCAAGATCCTCTTGTGGCAGGGAGGAGACTGTGCGCCATGTCTTTTGGGACTGTGCCTTTGCCGGAGTAGTATGGGCTAGGGCACTGGTGTTGTTAGGTTTGGTAAGGGGGATTTTGTATTGACGTGGGCCAGGTTAGAGAGAGGTGTAGGGAGAGCGAGAGGGACGGATAGGGACAGGTTTCTGCTCTGGCTTCTCATGAGTCTCTTTAAACGGGGGCTGTGGGAAGCCAGGCAGAACATGGTGAAGACAGGGAGAGATTGGGGGTGGAAGGGATAGTGAGGAGGGTGGAAGGAGATTTGAGGGGGAGGATGAAGAGGGAGGAGAGGAAGTGGGGGCAGCATGCTGCTCGGGAGAGGTGGAAGGGGGGTTTAGGGCTGGGTGTCATTTAGATTTGTAAGGGGATAGATTAGGGACGGGGAGATAGGGAAAGGTAGTTTGTAGGGTGACGGGGAGGGAAGATGCTCCCCTGAGGTTTTGTTTGGGGTTTTTGTTTTGTTTAGTTAAATTATAATACCATTGTTGGAGTATGTATGAAAATTATGAGTTGTAAAGAATGAATGGTATTGAAGGTAATAAATTATTTTTTATAAAAAAAAAAATAAAAAAAAGATAGGCTCAGTCACTTTGGTTTTTCTTTTTTCCTTGTTTTGGAAGAGAAGAGAACGTGAGCCGGGTGCGCCATTCTCCTTGCGGAGATGGTGCTAAATCCATCAACACGGTCGGTCCCTGGGATTGGGCTGGCCAACACGATTCGGTTTGCTTGGAAGGAAAAGGAGTTGGAGCCTTTAGGACGGGAAACTTTTGGAAGGATAATATTGATGGGGATTCTAAAGCTGACGGTGAAGGACGTGTTTTGTTTCCAAGGCAACTCGTTGGAGGGAGCATACGACGTGGCACTATATACAGAGGAGAAACACGATGATATCCTGAGAAGGGCAAGAGCAGTGGGAGGTGAGAGGCCGATGAGCCACTATGAAATAACAAGCCTGGCGAAGAACAACTTTAGGGTTGTAACTGTCAACATTTACAACCCATACGTTAAGGACGAAGAGGTGAGGGATAACGTCTCCTCAGCAAGGCACCTCAAAGACTCCCTTGGGTTTTGGAATGGGAGGAGAGGCTTCCAGGCCCTCCTCAGGGAGGACCCAAAGGGACATGGTGGCTACCTCCATCCTCCTGCTATGTTCTCCCTAGGGGCTGACAGGGGGACGTTGTTTTATGCACGTCAGCCCCCATTTTGCAGGCGCTGTATGGCCTACGGCCACATATTCACCTCGTGCAGCACAAGAAGGCGAGGGATTGTGACAAGCCTAAGGTGTGCCACGGGTGTGGCTTGTCAGCACACCTGTGGCGGGGTGCCCGGCTCGTCAGAGGTCATATGCGTCTGCGGCTGGGGGGGGAGCAGGAGCGGGGGATGGGGGAGGAGGGGAAGGAAGCACGCCTTATGACCAGAGTACAGGTCCAGAGGGGAAGGCCGCAAGGAAGGAGGAGGAGCAAGAAGCAGCGGATGGAAGAGAGGAGGAAACAGAAGGCACGGGAGTAGGAGAACCAGGAAAAGCGGCGGAAGAAGGCAACCGAGTGGAGGAGCATGAGAGAGAAGAAAGCGAGGGAGGAGTGTTGGAGAAGGAGATGGTGGAAGAGCAAGTGGACTGGGGGAAAGTGCCCTGGTGGAAGAGATGAGGGGTATGGTGGAGGAGCTGGCGGGGGGGGTGGTATCTCTCCACTGCCGCCATCACCAAAGAAGAGAATGAAGAGGAGGGTGCGATTGGCCGACAGTGAGAGGGAGGGGATGGCCAAGAGAGTGATGGGGGTGGGAGAAACCTCTGGGTTGCTGCTGGTTTCCCCAGGCCCTCAACTTCTGTTGGGTGGGGACACACCTAACAAGACTCAGGACTGGGTACAGGAGGAGGTGGGGAGTTTTTTGTTTGGGGACTCAGCCTCCCTGATTTTTTTCCAAACCAGCTGCAGCACTGGGGAGGGGGAGGAGTGTGGGGGTAGACCCAGGGTGCAGGGCACCCCGGAGCAAAACACTATTCCTGCATCCTGGGTTGGTGAGATGGAGGAAGAGGGGGGGATGTCAGGAGTACGGATGGTGTTTTCACCGGTAGATATGGAGCAGGGGAGCATCGGGTGAGTCTCCTGTTTTTGTTTTTTTCTGTCTGGGTTTAGAATTTGAGTGTATTACATGTTTTTATTTTATTCTTTCATGGGGTCTAATTTTACTTTTGAGGAGGGCGGTTTTTAGTTATTTGGAGGGTGTGGGGTTTGATTTTTGTTTTTTACAGGAGGTTCACCTGAGGGATGGAGGGGATGTTAGTAGGTTTAAGAGGGAGTGGGACAAGGGGGAGTCGGTTTGGGGTATTGGGGGTGCACTCATCGGGGTAGGGATTTTGTGTGGGCACAGGGAGGTAAAAGTGGAGGATTCTTTTGTGGTAATGCAGGCGAGGGTTATAGGGGTGGATGTCACGATAAGGGATTGTAAATTTAGATTAGTGGTGGTGTATGGGCCACAGGTGGTGGCAGACAGGAGGGAGATGGTGGACTGTCTGACGCCCCTGTGTGTCACAAATAGGAAATTAGTGATAGGGGGATTTTAATACAGATTTAGGAATAGGGGGATAGCAGTGCAGGCGCCATTACCGGGCTAATGGCTTGCCATGGTCTGGTTGATGGTGGTCTGCACACTACTCCGAAAATGGCCGGTCCTACATGGCGCAACTCCAGGGGGGTTGAGCGGAGGCTCGACTATATTTTTGTACCCAGGTCTTTGGGTAAGTTGTCTGGGCGGCTGTTGCCTGTTTTCTTTTCGGATCACGACGGGGTGCTCCTGCAGGTGGGGTCACCAGTCTGCCTCTTTGGTAGGGGGTACTGGAAGTTAGATCGGGATGTGCTGGAGGAGCAGGCTTTTGTTGACGGGTTTTATGGTTTCTTTTGGAGGCTTGAAGGCCTCCGGTCCATGTGCGAGGGGGTGTTAGAGTGGTGGGAATTAGTTAAGGTGAGGATTAGGGCTTTTATAATAGGGTATTGCAAGAGGAAAAAAAGGGAGGAGAGGAGGGAGGTGGATCGTATCCAAAGGTTAATTGAACTCGAGTACGAGGCAGGCAACCTCGGCGGGTCGTTTGACTGGGAGAGATCCGCAACCCTAAAGGCGCAGCTCAGGGAGTTGCAGGAGCGGAAGGCTCGAGCTTTCCTGGAGCGTGCGCATAGTGGCTTTCTAGAACACAATGAGACTTGTTCTGCTATGTTCTGTAAGTCGGTTAGGGCCAGACAGAGTAGGAAGGTAATGCATGGCATTAGGGAAGAAAATGGTAGTATAGTTAGAGAGCCAGAGGATATGGTCAGGGTGACAACTGATCATTTCCAAGGTTTATTTAAGGAAAGGGAAATAGATGTAGAGCAGGGAAATGTGTTTTTAGAACACTTGTCCAGGCGGTTGCCGGAGGACATTAGAGAAGTGATGGAGGCCCAGATTTCACTAGAAGAGGTTGAGAGCGCTCTTAGGAGGATGGGAAAAGGGAAGGTGCCTGGGATGGATGGGCTGCCGGCTGAGTTTTATCTCAAGTTTTGGGGTATACTTGGACCAGTGGTCCTCGAAGTCTTGAAGGCCATCCTTGAGACGGGGGTCCCGGGGGGATCAATTGCTGTTGGTGTGCTGTCACTTTTATATAAGAAGGGGGAAGTAACAGACCTTGGCAACTGACGGCCGTTTACCATGCTGTGTGTAGATTACAAGCTACTTGCAAAGGTTTTAGCAGACCGGTTGCGCACAGCCCTTCCCTACGTCGTCCATGAGGATCAGACGTGCGGGGTAGAGGGCCGCTCTATTAGATGCAACCTACAGTTAATCAGGGACTCCATCGCTTGGGTTGAAGATAGAGGAATGCCTTTAATGGTAGCAGCGCTAGATCAGGCGAAAGCCTTTGATCGCGTGAATAGATCCTTTTTATTCAGAGTGTTAGGTCGATTAGGATTTGGGGAGAAGTTCATAGGATGGATTCGTACATTATATGTCGGAGCGGGGTGCCGAGTTAGTGTAAATAGTCACTTGGGTGACGTTTTTGACCTCTCGTCTGGGGTCAGGCAGGGATGCCCACTCTCGGCTCTCCACTTCGTTCTGTACATGGAGCCTCTGGGGGCTGCCATTAGGGCAGACACAGGGGTGGAAGGCTTGTTGATCCCTGGAAGTGGTGGGCTGCGTGTTAAGATGACGCAGTACGCCGACGACACTTCCTTGCTGCTGTGCAAGGACTCGTGCCTGACAAGGTCCCTTGCCATCTTTGGGGATTTCACCCGAGCGTCGGGAGCGGTTCTGAACCATGCAAAGTCTTCCGTCAAGTTTTTCGGAAGATGGCGCGGTAGAACGGGTGTGCCTGGGGGGTTATCTCTCTGTGAAGGGGGCCCTGAGGATTCTCGGGGTCCATTTTGAGACCTCCGGCTCAGCGATGCTAAACTGGAACATGCGTATCGCAGTTGTACAGAGGAAGCTAGCAATGTGGAAGGCTAGGTATTTGTCTTTTATGGGAAAAGTCCTGGTCCTAAAGGTGGATGTGTTGCCGTCTCTTTTGTATTTGGCGTACATCTACCCATTGCCGGCTTGTCTGAGGAGGCCTCTAGTGAGGCTTGTGTTTCAGTTCATGTGGAGTGGCAGGTGCGAGTGGGTCGCCAGGGCACGCATGATCTGTCCCATCGGGGAGGGAGGTACATTTCCCCCTCAAGCTGGACACAATTTTTGTTTCTTTCTTGTTAACGGAGCTTGCTCATCCAGTGATACACCCATCCGGTTACCTCCTGCGGGTGTTCTTCTCGTATCAGGCGAGAAGCGTAATGGTGTGGTCTAACACGGGTCCTCGGGCGAAACAGCTGCCGTGGCACTTTGGTCATGCGGCCAAGTGGCTGCGTGCACACCCTGAGGTTGAAGTTGCCCGAGTAGGTTTAGATCACAGGCACCTGTACGAGGAGGTCAGAAAGGCAGGGAGTCCGGCGCCTGTAGTGGGCATCTCGGAAGTGGTCTGGGAGGGAGTGCAGGCGCGGGGTCTGGGACCTGAATTGGTTGAGCCTCCATAAGTGCTTGCCGGTACGTTCCATCATGTACCGGTATAGTTTGGTGCAATCCCCCACCTGTCCAAGATCCTCTTGTGGCAGGGAGGAGACTGTGCACCATGTCTTTTGGGACTGTGCCTTTGCCGGAGTATGGGCTAGGGCACGGGTGTTGTTAGGTTTGGTAAGGGGGGATTTTGTATTGACGTGGGCCAGGTTAGAGAGAGGTGTAGGGAGAGCGAGAGGGACGGATAGGGACAGGTTTTTGCTCTGGCTTCTCATGAGTCTCTTTAAACGGGGGCTGTGGGAAGCCAGGCAGAACATGGTGAAGACAGGGAGAGATTGGGGCGTGGAAGGGATAGTGAGGAGGGTGGAAGGAGATTTGAAGGGGAGGATGAAGAGGGAGGAGAGGAAGTGGGGGCAGCATGCTGCTCGGGAGAGGTGGAAGGGGGGTTTAGAGCTGGGTGTCATTTAGATTTGCAAGGGGATAGATTAGGGATGGGGAGATAGGGAAAGGTAGTTTGTAGGGTGACGGGGAGGGAAGATGCTCCCCTGAGGTTTTGTATGGGGTTTTTGTTTAAATTAGTTAAATTAAATTAGTTAAATTAGTTAAATTAAAATACCATTATTTGAGTATGTATGAAAATCATGAGTTGTAAAGAATGAATGGTATTGAAGATAAATAATTTTTTATTTTAAATTTTTTTTTAAATTTAAAATTAAAAATTAAAACAATAGGCTGTATAGGTTTTCACGTTACGTTTCTCGTTTTTGTATTATCGTGTTTTTTCATTTATTAAACATGTATGGAAATTACCACGCTGCATTTTGGTCTGACTCTCTTTCACCCGAAGAAAACCGTAACAGAATCACCCACCACAACAGGACCAAGCAGCGTGGTGACAGGCAGCGGCAGCAGGAGCAACCAAGGTTGGATTATACGACTTGGGAAGAAATAGACAGGTGGGCGGTCGACCCAGAGAGAGTGCCGGAGCCCACCTGGGATTCGCTGGAGCAGTGCGGAGAGGGCTATAGGAGAATGGAGTTGAAGAGACAAGCACGGCGGCGCAGAAGGAAGCCCGAGAGTCAGCCCCAAAACTTTCTGGGGGGGGGGGGCTCAGGGAGAGTGCGGCAGAGTCAGGGTTCAGACCTGAGCCAACTCCCCCTGTTTATCGTGAGGAGCAGCGATCACAGGACTAATGGACGTGGGAGGAGATATTGGACGGAAAAGGACCCTGGGCACAGCCTGGAGAATATCGCCGCCCCAAAGAAGATCTGGAGGCGGCGAAAGCGGAGAGGCGCTGGTATGAAGAGGCAGCACGGCGACGCGGATGGAAGCCCGAGAGTCAGCCCCAAAAATGTATTGGGGGGGACTCACAGGGAGTATGGCTACGCCAGGTAGGAGACCTGCGCTAACTTCCTGTGCTTACCGGGGGGCTAAAGAGACCGGGCAGGCACCGTGTTATGCTGTGGAGCGCACGGTGTCTCCAGTGCGGGTGCATAGCCCGGTGCGGTACATACCAGCTCTTTGTATTTGCCGGGCTAGAGTGGGCATCGAGCCAGGTAAGGTTGGGCAGGCTCGGTGCTCAAGAGCTCCAGTGCGCCTGCACGGTCCGGTCTATCCAGTGCCACTCCACACTCCAGTCCTCCGGTGGCAGCTCCCCGCACCAGGCTTCCTGTGCGTGTTCTCGGCCCAGTACCACCAGTGCCAGCTTCACGCACCAGGCCTTCAGTGTGCCTGTCGGAGTCTCCCGCCTGTTTAGCGCTGCCAGAGCCTTTCTCCTCTCCAGCGCTGCCGGAGTCTCCCGCCTGTTTAGCGCTGCCAGAGCCTCCCGCCTGTTTAGCGCTGCCAGAGCCTTTCTCCTCTCCAGTGCTGCCGGAGTCTCCCGCCTGTTTAGCGCTGCCAGAGCCTTTCTCCTCTCCAGCGCTGCCGGAGTCTCCCGCCTTCCAAAACATGCATCCTGTTTGCAATAAGGCACTAAAGTAATACTGCAAGTAATGTGGCAAAGAAATTAACCTTATGTCCCGAATACAAAGCGTTATGTTTGGGGAAAATCTAACACAACATCACTGAGTACCATGTTTCATATTTTCAAGCATGGTGGTTGGTGGATGCATCATGTTATGGGTATGCTTGTCATCGGCAAGGACTAGGGAGTTTAAAAAAATAAAAACAAATGGAATACAGCAACACACAGAGGAAAACCTGCTTCATTCTTCTTCCCAGCAGACACTGGGAGACAAATTCACCTTTCAGCAGGACAAGACAACATTGAATGTTCCTGAGTGGCCTAGTTACGGTTTTGTCATCAGTTAGAGTTTTGACATAAATCAGCTTTAAAATCTATGGCAAGACTTAAAAATGGCTGTCTAGCAATGATCAACAACCAATTAGACAGAGCTTGAAGAATTTGGAAAAGAACAATGTGCAAATATTGTACAATCCAGATGTGCAAAGCTCTTAGAGACTTACCCAGAAAGACTCACAGCTGTAATCGCTGCCAAAGTTGATTTGGACACATATTGACTCAGGGGTTGAATATTTATCTAATCAATTATTTGTGTTTTATTTTTCATATATTATTTTTTTTTACAAATGCTAGAATTTTTCTTCTACTTTGACAGAGTATTTTGTGTAGATCGTTGACAAAATGTAACAACAAAATAAGGAAAAAGTCAAGGGGTGTGAAAACTTTCTGAAGGAACTAAGTACAGCATATCTTTATGATTTTACATGAGCTTAATTCATAAAACAATATCATTAGGTAGAGCCTTATCAAATGTGTTTTATTTTTGGCCTGATTCTGTTCGTTCCCAAATTCTGTTTTCACCGTTTTCTTTTGCCTTGTTACAGTTTGTCACCGTTTTTGTGTAGGTCTTTGCTCTCAAAATCACCGTTTTTATTTTTTTTTAAACCAACACATTTGGATATTGTAAGTCCACAACAATGCTTTAACCACATCAGGAGACCACTTTTGAGGTCTGGAAAAAAATCTGAAAATGATTTATTTTTGGGTGTAGTTACTCGTTTATTCAAGTGTGCACCTTGCAAGCGGCTGTTGTTTAACAGTGGTTTTGTAGTGCACATGTGATGCTACAGTTTTTAAAACAATTACCCAGTGGATTGATGAAAATAATCATTCTTCCAGGTTGGCATAGGCTACTTTGTGGATAACATTTAATTGAGAAGGTTTTTGGGAAAGCCTTCCCATTTACCAGAAGACTGTTTTTATTAGCATCATCGCTAACGGCTACACAAAGTGATAGACAAGCACACCCACACACAGATAGGGGCATTTTCATTGACTCTTCAGAAAGTTGCAGGAGATACAAATCACTGATGCATTGTGTTCATGTCTTATGATACACTTTGGCTAATCAATAAATGTTTTTATACATTTAGTTGATTCCCTAACTAAGGTCAATACATTTTTGAAAATGGTCAAATTCCATTATAGTGCCTGGATTCCGTGTCCTAATGATCATATTTGGACCAGAATGAGACTCTCCACTAGTTATTGTTCCTGCAGTGATGATTCACCATCTTCATCAAATGTTTTCATAATTTATTTGCAGATAATCTACAAATGCAAATTGGGGAGCCAAATAAACATCTCTATCCCTGAAGCAATTCAGTAGGCTACACTGACTCAATTTAGTGTCACTATCTGGCAAGCCCTACATCCTCGGAAAGGAAACCTAGGAAATCCTGATGGACATACAGTGCCTTCGGAAAGTATAGACTTTTTCCAAATTTTGCTACGTTGCAGTCTTATTCTGAAATTGATTAAATCAAATCCTCAGCAATCTAAACACAATACCCCATAATGACAAATTGAAAACAGTTTTTTTTAATGTTTTGCAAAATTAATAAAAAATAAAAACAGAAATACCTTATTTACATAAGTATTCAAACCCTTTGCTTTGAGACTCGAAATTCAGCTCCTGTGCATTCTGTTTCCATTGATCATCCTTGAGATGTTTCTACAACTTGATTGGAGTCCAATGATTGGACATGATTTGGAAAGACGCATACCTGTCTATATAAGGTCCCACAGTTGACAGTGCATGTCAGAGCAAAAATCAAGCCATGAGGACAAGGGAATTGCCCGTAGAGCTCCGAGACAGGATTGTGTCGAGGCACAGATCTGGGGTTAGGGTACCAGAAAATGTCTGCAGCATTGAAGGTCCCCAAGAACACAGTGGCCTCCATCACTATTAAATGGAAGAAGATTGGATCCACTAAGACTCTTTCTAGAGCTGGCCGCTCGGCCAAACTGAGCAATCAGGGGAGAAGGGCCTTGATCAAGGAGGTGACCAAGAACCTGATGGTCACTCTGACAGAGCTCCAGAGTTCCTCTGTGGATATCAGAGAACCTTCCAGAAGGACAACCACCTCTGCAGCACTCCAACAATCAGGCCTTTATGGTACAGTGACCAGACGGAAGCCACTCCTCAGTAAAAGGACATGACAGCCCACTTGGACTTCCTCAAAAGGCACCTAAAGACTCTCAGACCATGAGAAACAAGATACTCTGGTCTGATGAAACCAAGATTGAACTCTTTGGCCTGAATGCCAAGCTTCACCTCTGGAGGAAACCTGGCACTATCCCGACAGTGAAGCATGGTGGTGGAAGCATCATGCTGTGGAGATGTTCTTCAGCGGCAGGGACTGGGATACTAGTCAGGATAGAGGCAAAGATGAACAGAGCAAAATACAGAGAGATCCTTGATGAAAACCTGCTCCAGAGCTCTCAGGACCTCAGACTGGGGCGGTTCACATTCCAACAGGACCACGACCCTAAGCACACAGCCAAGACAACGCAGGGGTGGCTTCGGGAAAAGATTGAGTGGCCCAGCCAGAGCCCAGAATTGAATCCAACCAAACCACTACTGGAGAGACCTGAAAATAGCTGTGCAGCAACGCTCCCAAACCAACCTGACAGCGCTTGAGAGGATCTGCAGAGAAGAATGGGAGAAACTGCCCAAGTACAGGTGTGGCAAGCTTGTAGCGTCATACCCAAGAAGACTCAAGGCTGTAATCACTGCCAAAGGTGCTTCAACAAAGTAGTGAGTAAAGGGTCTGAATACTTGTGTAAATGTAATTTTTTATTTGTAATAAATTATCAAACATTTCTAAAAAACAGTTTTTGCTTTGTCATTATGGGGTATTGTGTGTAGATTGATAAAGGGAAAAAAAACAATTTTAGAATAAGGCTGTAGCCTAAAAGAATGTGGAAAAAGTCAAGAGGTCTGAATACTTTCCCGAAGGCACTGTATATATTCCCAGTCATGTGAAATCCATAGGTCAGAGCCTAATGAATTGATTTCAATTGACTGATTTCCTCATATGAACTGTAGCTCTGTAAAATTATTAAAATTATGTTACGAATTTGCATGAAATTGCATGTTACGTTTATATTTCTGTTTAGTATATATTGTATGGCCAATATTATTTTATACTAATACAATTGCTCAGAGAAAGAGATTTTGTTTAAGTAATGAAAAGGATAGGGCTCAAAATGATTGACACCACTGTTTTCAATACCTTTCAGTACCTCCTCACCTTGCGAGGATACGACACTGAGCCTTTTTCTAAAAAAAAATATGCAATTGGAGAACACGTTGAGAGTGATTTTAGACCATTCCTATATAAATAATTTTTCCAGATCTTTGATATCTGTCATGTTTGATAGAATACATGTTGGACCAAGGCGCAGCGGATGTTGATTTCCACATTATTTATTAGAAAGTGAAACTAAGTAAAGACAAAAACAAATAAACAATAAACTAACAACGAACCGTGACTACAGAGATGCTACGTGCAATAACTCAAAACAATATCCCATTAACACAGGTGGGAACAAACACTACTTAAATATGATCCTCAATTAGAGACAACAATTACCAGCTGCCTCTAATTGGGAATCATACAAATCACCAACATAGAAAAACAAACCTAGATCCCACATAGAAATAATAAACTAGACTAACCCCCCAGTCACGCCCTGATCTACTCTACCATAGAAAATAAGGACTCTCTATGGTCAGGACGTGACTATATCCTTCGTCTGCTCATATGGACTACCCTCTTCAACTCAAACCAATGGGGATGAAGTCTGTAGACTGAACATGTTTGATTGTGTGGTCAATTAACCATTTCTTTGTGGATTTTGATTAGTCCTTGGAGCTATTGTAGGGATGTGCATCTCTCCTTTCATTAACGATTCGATACGCGTCTTGACGCATGGGCTCCGATACGATACAGTAACGATATTTTTTTGTTTGAAATTATTCGGCACCTGAGCTGAGCCCTTGGGCAGACTGAGCATCTACCACCTCACTATCAGATTAGGGGTGGGGCAAATGTATGGTTTTTGTCCCCCCACTTCTTATCTGAACTCATCATCACCCACTGATTTCGTTTTTGCAGATTGAAAATGTTTTGAGCTAGTACTATGTCAATATATATCTCTAGAAATTAGCATGGTATTTAGACAATTAATATAATGCAGTTTTGGATTTTACCCGTCTCGAAAGCAAATGGTTTAGACCATTTGGAATTTGACAGAGAGCTTCTACTGCTCTGAGCAATGAATGCGAAATGACTGTTGTCCTTTATGAAATTACCCTGTTCATGTAACAATGACCAAATACACCGACTCTTTAAGCAAAACTACCAAAACTATTTGTTATGGTGAAACTGAACAATCTAAATAAAATCTGAATGATTAAAAACCCCAATCAGCAGTTGGATACAAGTTGGGTCCACTCTAGTAGGCTACACAACTCTGGTAAAACACCGTGTTCTACAGTGCATTTAGTAACAATGACCCAGGAAATTACATTGGTTGTCACTGAACTAATAAATCCTATGATTTGAAATTGTGAAAGCCATTTCACAAGCATCTGAATGCTGAAGGTGCCAGATGAATTGCATATTACAAGACCAGGGATAGGCCGACCTCTCGTTGGCGGGAGCATCTGTGTCTCGCGCACAGTTATTCGACAGTCATAGGCAGTTACATGCATAAAGGTTTGAACTGAAGGAGAGTACCCATTCATTCAGTCAACAGATGATATATTTTCAGAAATAATACAAAGAGTAAAACAATATTAGTGAACCGATTAATACGTTTAGAATCAGTTTTCTGACCGATGCATTCTTAATTTGGATTGGTTTGGGCTCCCACAGACTGATGCACTCATATCTTAAACATTTGATCCTGCACCGATGAGTATCGGTGAATCGTTGCATCCCTATGTTATTGTCTTGCTGAATCATTGCTGCCAAGTGTCAGCCTCCTGGCCAAAGAGCTCTATTTTCATTTCATCTGACCATAGATAGCACCGCCGGGATAAACGGCACTGGCACTTGGATTGGAACCGGGGCTGTGGTCAGATGACCTGAAATAGAGCTGTTTAGCCATGCACACCAGTGGTGGGTTTGGCATTGAACAACATATGCAGAAAATTAGGTACTCCATTCATACCTTTGATGAAATAGGGTGGGGGATCTTTGATGTAATGGGGCTCTTTTGCTTCCACTGGTCCTGGGGCCCTTGTTAAGGTTATGGGGCTCTTTTGCTTCCACTGGTCCTGGGGCCCTTGTTAAGGTTATGGGGCTCTTTTGCTTCCACTGGTCCTGGGGCCCTTGTTTCCACTGGTCCTGGGGCCCTTGTTAGGTTATGGGGCTCTTTTGCTTCCACTGGTCCTGGGGCCCTTGTTAAGGTTATGGGGCTCCTTTGCTTCCACTGGTCCTGGGGCCCTTGTTAAGGTTATGGGGCTCTTTTGCTTCCACTGGTCCTGGGGCCCTTGTTAAGGTTATGGGGCTCTTTTGCTTCCACTGATCCTGGGGCCTTGTTAAGGTTAATTGAACCATGAACATTACCAAGTAGGCTACCAGGACTTTTTTTGCCAAAACCTGGTTTCCTCTGCCAGGAGGCTGACACTTGGCCGCAAGTGGATCTTCCAGCAAAACAATAGCCCCAACCTAATTGTCAGAGTCGTGTGTATAGGTGGCAGGGAAGTCAGGCGCAGGAGAGTCAAACGGAGTGTAAAATGGAGTCTTTTAATGAATGTCCACGTAACATGCTCCATAACACTAATAAGAACAGAATATTAACAAACATGGGTACGAGGACCCGTCGCACACCTATACAACAAACACAACACTGACAATAAACAATCTCTGACAAAGACATGAGGGGAAACAGAGGGTTAAATACACAACAGGTAATGAATGGGATTGAAAACAGGTGTGTGGGAAGACAAGACAAAACCAATGGAAAATGACAAATGGATCAATGACGGCTAGAAGACCGGTGACGTCGACCGCTGAGCACCGCCCAAACAAGGAGAGGCAACGATTTCGGCAGAAGTCGTGACACTAATTGACCACAAAATCTACATTTTGCAATGGCCATCTCAGCCTCTGGACCCTATTGAAAATCTGTGGTTTTAATTGAAGACCGGCAGTCCATAAGTGCATATGAAGGATATCAAGGATCTGGAAAGGTTCTGTATGAATGAATGGTCTAAGATGCCTCCCACTGTTCTCTAACTCATACACCATTTTAGAAAAAGGCTCAGTGTAGTTATCCTTGCAAGGGGAGGGTGCTATAGTATTGAAAATAGGGGTGCTAATCATTTTGAACCACATCTTTTTTTTATTACTTGTTCAACAAAATCTCCAGTAGTGGAAAAAGTACTCAATTGTCATACTAAGTAAAAGTAAAGACACATTCATAGAAAATGACTCAAGTAAAAGTGAAGTCACCCAGTAAAATACTACTTGAGTAAAAGTCAAAGTACTTGGTTTTAAATATACTTAAGTATCAAAAGTAAAAGTATAAATCATTTCAAGTTCCTTATATTAAGCAAACCGGACAGCATAATTGTCTTTTATTTTTTAAATTGACACTCAGACATAGGTTAGTGAGTTCACTAGATCAGAGGCAGTAGGGATCACCAAGGATGTTCTCTTGATAAGTGTGTGAATTGGACCATTTTCCTGTTAAAATGTAACGAGTACTTTGGGTGTCAGGGAAAATGTATGGAGTAAAAAGTACATTCTTTTGTTAAGGAATGTATTTAAGTAAAAGGAGCCAAAAATATAAATAGTAAAGTACAGAGCCAAAACACTACCTAAGTAGTAGTTTATACCACTGAAAATCTCTTTCTCTGTATAAGTGGCTTAGAATATGTGGACAACTACAAATACCTAGGTGTCTGGTTAGACTGTAAACTCTCCTTCCAGACTCACATCAAACATCTTCAATCCAAAGTTAAATCTAGAATTGGCTTCCTATTTCACAACAAAGCATCCTTCTCTCATGCTGCCAAACATACTCTCGTAAAACTGACCATCTTACCGATCCTCGACTTCGGCGATGCAATTTACAAAATAGCCTCCAATACCCTACTCGATAAATTGGATGCAGTCTATCACAGTGCCATCCGTTTTGTCACCAAAGCCCCATATACTACTCACCACTGTGACCTGTACGCTCTCGTTGGCTGGCCCTCGCTTAATACTCGTCGCCAAACCCACTGGCTCCAGCTCATCTACAAGACCTTGCTAGGTAAAGTCTCCCCAGATTACTGCACCTGTACATAGCCCACCTATAATTTAGCCCAAACAACTCCCTCTTCCCCTACTGTATTTATTTATTTATTTTGCTCCTTTGCACCCCATTATTTTTCTACTTTGCACATTCCTCCACTGCAAATCTACCATTCCAGTATTTTACTTGCTATATTGTATTTACTTCACCACCATGGCCTTTTTTCTGCCTTTACCTCCCTTATCTCACCTCATTTGCTCACATTGTATATAGACTTATTTTTCTACTGACTGTATGTTTGTTTTTCTCAATGTGTAACTCTGTGTTGTTGTATGTGTCGAACTGCTTTGATTTATCTTGGCCCGGTCGCACTTGTTCTTAACTTGCCTACCTGGTTAAATAAAGGTGAAATAAAAAAATAAAAATAAGGATAAAATAATACAGTTTTCCCATTTCTTTTAAAAATATAGCTCAGTATTTTTTTCTAATCTTTATCAAGGGTGCCAACAATTATGAACCTGACTGTATTTCAGACTTCAGGTATGACAGAGATAGGCTAGATGTCTGTTGTCCAGAAATCCAACCCCGTCATCGTCAGGAGTTGATCTACCCACTCTCTGACATGCTACAACACCTTCATACACTGGCTGTTCGTGGGGGTTTCGCGAGGGCAAGGCAAGCTTGATCGGGCCGACATGTCTGGGCATGTCAAAATGCCCCCGCTGCCAGTATCAACAATTAATGTTGGCCAAGGAATCAGGAACAAATCGGCTCAGCGGGGTGAATCCCTGCCAGTCTAGGCATGTTCCTTTTGACCCACATATATTTCTGTCTCTCCTTTCTCAGAGCGCAAATCAATACTCGGAGGCGCATCACACCGCTGCTCAGTGAGGCTGAGTGGGAGCCTTGTCAGAGAGTCTGATGGCTGATGACGGGGGGGGGGGAAGATGTCAAAACTCGCCTGATTTGTTCCTCCTGGTTGCCGAAGATCGCTTCCAGTCGAGCTCTGCTGTGTATACGGAAAGATGTTTATGCAAGCGTCTGCTGACTCCACAGAAGTACAGAAGAGCGACAGACTTTCCGGGGGAGAGACGTACAGAGAGTACAGTTTTGGGTGGATGCATCTGTATACTTTTGGAGGCCAACAAACTTTGCCCTGATAACGTCAAGGCAAAAAACACGCTGATGCTTCTCGTCGAGGTCTAGGAATGACAAGCCAATCTCGTTTCTCACTGAACAAAATTATAATCTGGGGTATAGAGGAGCGTTTATAGTCCTTTGATATCTTGATATGACCCCATCCGCAGTATCCCACCCCAAAAAAGTTGAGGTTGATGTGTGGCCTCTTTGTGATAAATCTATGACACGAGAAGATTTAAGTAAAAATAGGCAACTGTAATAATGAATTCTGCCTCTATGCCTCTCTGAGTGAGGTGTACTGTCAAGAACACAGGGAAAGCTTCAACTGTTTTTTTCTCCTCAGTTTTTCATCAAAGTGGAGTTTGTGGACATAGGGGAGGGGATGGGGATCTTTCGAAACTGCTACAGAGAAAGTTTTGTCACATCTTTTGAGAGGCAGAAGTGTTCTGGGATGAGGGTAAGTAATCCTACAATCACCTTCGTTGAAGAAACCCTCTCAGTCCTCGATCAAATCACTTTTCAACTCAAACACCCATGTCTGCTGGTAGAGTATCCTCCAGGGGACACTCTCGGTGACAAACGCCAAATTGAAGGATTCACAGCTGGTGTATTCATTACTGCCAGGAGAGGTGTGTGGGAGACAGCTAGCTAGATGAATCCAGACTGTAGGTAGCTCAGGTTTCCCATTTGGTTTTCTTGTTTTTGTCTTTGTGGCCCAATTTCGTCCAGATACATTTTGTTTGAGGGACAGTAGACCTCTCTGTCACCTGTTGGTCATCACTTCACTTGAGAGTTCACTGACAAGAGGTGGCAAGACAAATGCCAGGACCCGACCAATTGGTGCTCTTCTTGCTTGAGTCACTGGCTTGAAAGCCATAATATCAAATATAATAGTAAAATCATAATCATATTAACACCATATAATATGCCATTATAGCAATCGGCCTGTCAAATAGGAACCTTATAATACGTTTAATAGGAAAACATAGCAAAGACCAAGGCAGAGAGCCAGAGAAGTGTGTGTATACAAAATGCAAACTTCTCTCATTATAAACATGACACTGACAACCTTGGCTAGCTAACCGCAGCTCTATGCAATAGACCCTCCCCAAAGTCCAACCCGTGTTGTTCTACGTCGCGCGACGGACTGAGGCTCTCTGTGGCTGGGTCACAACTGTCTTGTTATTATCTGGAGACGACAGGCACTAATTATTGTGTACCGAGCGCTTTGAGCTGCAGCAGAGAGGGACTAATTAAAGGGTGCTTTGTGACTCACTTTTCGACTGGTGATTAGCACTCATTTATTGGGTAGGTTCTGCTGTCTAACTGTAGGTGGTGGGCTCCATAAATACTGTGCAACTGCTCTCGACATGCGATGCAAAGACAGCAGAACCTCAGTGGCCTTCTATAAGCATTCTAGTTCTGATCTACCAATAGAAAAACACCTCTCCATCTCTCCTCACTAACTAGGATAAATCGTCTGCATAATAACAAGTTCAGAGACGAAGATATTTAAAAAAATGCTTTAATATCTTCTCTCTGATTTTGGTTAATTAAGTATGTGGGAGTGTGACCTTGGAACTGAGGACAAGTTCAGCGGAATGGCCCCCTTCTGTAGAACAGATGTGACTAATGGTGGAGCTACATACAGTGGGGAGAACAAGTATTTGATACACTGCCGATTTTGCAGGTTTTCCTACTTACAAAGCATGTAGAGGTCTGTAATTTTTATCATAGGTACACTTCAACTGTGAGAGACGGAATCCAGAAAATCACATTGTATGATTTTTGCATGACATAAGTATTTGATCACCTACCAACCAGTAAGAATTCCGGCTCTCACAGACCTGTTAGTTTTTCTTTAAGAAGCCCTCCTGTTCTACACTCATTACCTGTATTAACTGCACCTGTTTGAACTCGTTACCTGTATAAAAGACACCTGTCCACACACTCAATCAAACAGACTCCAACTTCTCCACAATGGCCAAGACCAGAGAGCTGTGTAAGGACATCAGGGTTAAAATTGTAGAGCTGCACAAGGCTTGGATGGGCTACAGGACAATAGGCAAGCAGATTGGTGAGAAAGCAACAACTGTTGGTGCAATTATTAGAAAATGGAAGAAGTTCAAGATGACGGTCAATCACCCTCGGTCTGGGGCTCCATGCAAGATCTCACCTCGTGGGGCATCAATGATCATGAGGAAGGTGAGGGATCAGCCCAGAACTACACGGCAGGACCTGGTAAATGACCTGAAGAGAGCTGGGACCACAGTCTCAAAGAAATCCATTAGTAACACACTACGCCGTCATGGATTAAAATCCTGCAGCGCACGCAAGGTCCCCCTGCTCAAGCCAGCGCATGTCCAGGCACGTCTGAAGTTTGCCAATGACCATCTGGATGATCCAGAGGAGGAATGGGAGAAGGTCATGTGTTCTGATGAGACAAAAATAGAGCTTTTTGGTCTAAACTCCACCTGCTGTGTTTGGAGGAAGAAGGATGAGTACAATCCCAAGAACACCATCCCAACCGTGAAGCATGGAGGTGGAAACATCATTCTTTGGGGATGCTTTTCTGCATAGGGGACAGGACGACTGCACCGTATTGAGGGGAGGATGGATGGGGCCATGTATCGCGAGACCTTGGCCAACAACCTCCTTCCCTCAGTAAGAGCATTGAAGATGGGTCAACAACCCGAAACACACAGCCAGGGCAACTAAGGAGTGGCTCCGTAACAAGCATCTCAAGGTCCTGGAGTGGCCTAGCCAGTCTCCAGACCTGAACCCAATAGAAAATCTTTGGAGGGAGCTGAAAGTCCATATTGCCCAGCGACAGCCCCAAAACCTGATGGATCTGGAGAATGTTCTGTATGGAGGAGTGGGCCAAAATCCCTGCTGCAGTGTGTGCAAACCTGGTCAAGAACTACAGGAAATGTATGATCTCTGTAATTGCAAACAAAGGTTTCTGTACCAAATATTAAGTTCTTCTTTTCTGATGTATCAAATACTTATGTCATGCAATATAATGCAAATTAATTACTTAAAAATCAAACAATGTGATTTTCTGGATTTTTGTTTTAGATTCCGTCTCTCACAGTTGAAGTGTACCTATGATAAAAATTACAGACCTCTACATGCTTTGTAAATAGGGAAAACCTACAAAATCGGCAGTGTATCAAATACTCGTTCTCCCAACTGCACAAGCCTTGGATCTGAGGACAAGTTCAGTGGAATGGCCCCCTTCTGTAGAACAGATTTGACTAATGGTGGAGCTACATTCAAGGCTTGGATCTGGAGCATCTACCACCATGTCCCCACAGGACAACATTCAGCAAGTAATGTGAGAGTGGCTAGTGTATTAGGGCCATCTCTAATTGGCCCACTATTCTCACCAGAAGCTAAATGACCCGCAGACACTGTGTCCCTCAGAGCCAACTGAAGACCACAGACGGCTACTGCTGCTCCTTTATGTTTCCATAAAAACAATCCTTTGCCGCTGACTGAGAGCCTACACAACTATTGGAAATGTAATTAAGGCTGGCAGCAGAGCCTTTTAAATGCTTGACTAGTGCAGAAACAAACTGCGCCCTTCAGACAAGCCAAAACTTCCATATGAGCGCGGCGGCGATCGATAAGAGCCACCGTTTTCTGAGGGAAAATGCAGAGGGAGGGGGAAAGATGCATTGCCTCACTTGACTGCCCTCAGTTTCTCACCCGCACATACTTAACTTGGCTCGGTGACACGAAAGCTCTTCTCCTAGAAAGCGAAATCACTTGTCGAAGCAATCTCGTGTGTCATTAAAAAGTAAACAAATATCTGCGGCGGTTCATGATGCTGCGTGACTGGACCTTTGGAGCATCTCGCTTTTGATGGAGGGAAAACCGGAGACATCTCTCTCCTCTCAACAGGTATTAAGGTGAGGCGAAGTTGAGAAACGCTTCAATCAAGCTCAATTACTCAGCAGGCGTATACCGCGGACACTATTTCACATCGACAAAAGTAATTGTCATGGCTCAGCGAGACAATCATATCTGTTGTCTAAAGCCACTATAAAGTGATACATTTTAACACAACAGCTCCCTTTCTCACAAACAGCTTTTGCCAATGGCCAACGTCTGAAGCTAGTGATTGAGCAATTATTGGACAGATTTGTCTAGCCCCCAGCAGTGCTTTTATTCACAGCTTCTGTAGATAGAGGCTTGGATCATGAGCCAAGCTTTGGCTTTGTAGCCCCTACACTGTGTGTAAAGCTACACATCTCAGCACTACCAGGAGTCCACTGGTCTGTACCAAACAGTGTTTCACGAGCTTGTAGCATTTACATCAGGTATCCAAAGCAACTAACAAGAGCAATTATGGTTAAGTGCCTTGCTCAATGGCACAGGCAGATTTATCACCTAGTCGGCTCGGGGACTTGAACCAGCGACCTTTCGGTTACTGGCCCAATGCAATTAACTGCTAGGCTACCTGCCACCCTAAATATTCATGACGGAGCTAGAAACCAGTTGTTTCCCTCCAATTAAAGAGTGTGGAGATCCGCCATTTGCCAATAAATGAATGGCTCTCGTAGCACGCCCAGCAAACAACTGAAACAATAGCCCTGCATGGAGATTCCCATCTGTGGAATTAGGCCGGAAAGCGAGGCGTATATCAGGACTGGGCGTAGTGGAACAACTGAAACAATAGCCCTGCATAGAGATTCCCATCTGTGGAATTAGGCCGGAAAGCGAGGCGTATATCAGGACTGGGCGTAGTGGAACAACTGGAACCTCCGTGTGTCCCTGGCCTACATTTGGCAACAGCTAACGGGAGGAGAGGAGTGAGGTTCTGATTGGGGAAGAGGGAAGAACTACTAGTATTACTGAGTCATGAGGCTGGAAACACTCTAGTCTAGCAGCTAAGAGACACATTCAGTTATCAAAGACCAGAAGCGACGACGTGTCTCCCATGCTACGGTGGTGGTGGTCCAAACTGAAAGCATCAGCCTTCAGAGAGGTGAAGAAGCTCGCTTCAAAGCCTGAGAGAAGTGAAGTCATTATTGGTAGGGGAGCCAAAACGGTGTGATCAGCCGGTGAAGGTAGGGTAATGTTAGTGAGAGAATTCCCAGAGGACTTACCGTCAGGAGGCTGGGCTGGTGTGAAGTGAACAGGTTTGTCTGGAGGAGATAAAAGAGAGACAGGGAGTTAGAAAGGGTTTTTTAGTTAAGGGAAGACTGAAGGACTTTCCCATGGGGTGAGCCACAGTAATTGAGTTGCTCCAAAAAAGAGCAGAGATGATACTCCTCTGGCTTGGGTTTATCGAACAGGTTTTAATGGAGTATCTGAGTGACGAGAGGTCCAATAGAGCTCACCAGAATGAACAATAATAATTGGTATTTTATGAAGAAACATACTCAGGTTTCTTTTCATTATTATCCTAGTAACCCTTTTCACGAATACATTTAAAAGAAATACCTCAAATAGGCATATGAATACGTTTAAAAGAAATACCTCAAATAGGCATATGAATACGTTTAAAAGAAATACCTCAAATAGGCATATGAATACGTTTAAAAGAAATACCTCAAATAGGCATATGAATACGTTTAAAAGAAATACCTCAAATAGGCATATGATGAATGAAATATCCATTGAAGAGGACAACCTCTACACAGCAAAAAAGATTGGATCCCATCCCACCCCCCTGTAGGGTTTTTCTTTCCAAATCGGTGAGTTAGCTAATTGTCTTCTCCCTTATACATGGTCCTGCTGCAATAATGCATGTGTTATGTACGGTTATAGTCAAATAGTACCAGGGTTGGGGTCATTTCTATTTCAACTCCAGTTAATTCAGGATTTACACTGAAATTCCAATTCCAATTGTCTTCACTGAGAACCATGTTGAACTGAAATTTAGCGTACATTCTAAACTGAAATTGAATTGTGTGTATTTATTCCATGAAAATAACTCAAAATATATTATTTTTAATTTCTTTCCCTAAGTCTCCTTGTGCCATTGAAATGCTCCGTCTAATTGTGTGGGTGTCGATACAAATGATTACATATTTACATACACAGCCTTGATTGACGTATAGGATAGTCTAGACTTCGCATACCCATTTAAAAGTAGAAGGAGACATATGTAAATAAACAATGAATGTTCATTGGTTAGAAAATTCAGATCAGATTGTGATGTCATGATCTGGGCCAAAAACTCCATCACACCTGAACAGGTTGAAACTCCGGCCATTTTTTACAAACAGCTCTTTCACAATTTCAGAGTGTTATTTGGACCTCATAGTATGGAAATATCAACCAAAGAACAGGACATTACTTAACTGAACTGCCCCTTTAATCAAGATCTAATGCATTATTCTATTTGAATTATACTCTAGACAGTTTTAAACGGCTTCAGACTTAAACTGTATTTGACTGGGTGTTGATTCGTCTTGAACCTTCTGCTCAGACAACACATCTGACACAGGATTCTAGTACTCAGAAATAGCCTGGAATGTCTAATGCAGATGACACTGAATAAAGCAGTGCTGAAAATGCATACGTCAGGTACTGTGGTACACCTATGTGGGTGTCAGGAAACAAACTGGGACTCCAGTGATACTGGGGTGTTCCTATTTTAATCCCGTTGCACAGAGCCAATTAACACTCACTGATATAAAGCTTTGAAGACTTTACTGAAAACTGTAATTCAGGTAAAACACAAACCAATTAAGTGTAACTTCAAAGACAGACAGTCCCCATTATACAACTTACAGACAATATGTCACCCGCAAACACACTCCCACTCCAAAACGTCACTCTAGTGTCGCTTAATGGTAATGTTGCTGCTCATCTACCAGCCACCAGGCAAAGCACAGAAAGAAGCTAATCCACCATCAGACCATTTTCAATTTAGGCCGATAACCACTCCAAGTGGGGACATTGTCCATGCCAAGAGCTTTCTCTCTCGTCCAAAGTCATTTCATCTGGCAACTTTATCCCACAGTTCAAAGTAAATGCCAAAGGCTTTGGGGGAGAGAAAGGACTCAAAAGGAAGGCTGCTTGGGCTGTGCATTGAAGGAAAGCTGACTTTTAGCAACTGAGAGATCCCCCCACACACACACTTCATTCAGCCTCAGCCTTTCAGATACGCCGGCAGAGGTCAAGTGGACCAGTCTTTCATATCTTAAGGTAGAGACTTCAGACACTCTATGGTGTTGTACAGTCTATGTCAAATAAGCGACATCCTACTGACCCATTACTTTACCAAAAGCCATGCTTGCATACTCATTCAGCATTCCCCCATGTATACTTATACATCTGGCAAGCAAATGCACTCACGTAAAGCCTTCGCACTATTGACCAAGACACACAGACACATGTTGGCTACAGAGAGACCAAGGGAGTACGTTGTAGCATGGTGTGTGTGTGTGTGTGTGTGTGTGTGTGTGTGTGTGTGTGTGTGTGTGTGTGTGTGTGTGTGTGTGTGTGTGTGTGTGTGTGTGTGCGTGTGTGTGCGTGTGTGTGTGTAGTATAGGTTGACGTACAGTTGTTGAGGAAGAGCAGCACGGCGAAGCCCAGCGTGGAGGTGGCCAGCAGGATGAGACATATGTTACAGGGGATCATAAAGTAGCGCACCACCAGGGACACCTTGTGTTGGTACATCCGGTCCCGCTCCGGCGGCGGCGTGGGGTAATGGCAGCTGGTCATACTCCACTTCCAGAGTCCGTCCCCGACGGGGAGGTAACGGGGTGGGAGATGAAGAACCACGGAATAAAGATGACACGCGAAACGAGGCAAGAGGAGGAGAGAATGATAAGCTGGGTAATGGCTGGTAGATTCAGCTCTGACTCAAGCTGTGTTCCACTGTGGGGAGGGAGTTGCAGTTGCTTTCAGAAAGACACGGCCAGAAGCTTTTAGAGGTTTCCAGGCAACTAATTTTGGAAACTAATAACATCCATTTGTGGGAAGAGGACAGACGGGTCTGGGCCTCCGCTCCTACAGCCCCCCACCTGCCCACACTACCTCCATTTTAATCCAAGCACTGGAAGGGGACCACGACAGATTGTATGTGTGGGGAGTGAGTAAACATACAGTGTGAAAGTGTATGTATGAACCAACCACACGTATGTGCACCTGAAAGTTAAAGTAATTAAAGTAAAGTAATTCCACAGTAAGGAGCCTCCTTGATCTCTTCACCGGCTTGGTGAACAATTCCACTTCCCACTGGTCTCCCGGCAGCCCTCAAGACAAAATGAACCAGGCACCCCTGCGCTGCCACAGCATTCGTCAAGAGTAGCCCCTGGTGACTTGGCGGGGAGCATCTTCCTTCAGCCTCCTGTGGCTGATAAACTGGGAGCCTTGTGGCTAGAGCTCCGGCAGCTCTGAAGCTGTAAAGACATTCATTAGCAGCCTCCTTTTCTTTTCCTTACAAAACGCTACAAGTAAAACAAGAAGAACTGCTTCTTTGTATTCTTTGTGCCCGCAAGCTTATTGTTCCGTACAGCTCCAGTCAGCACCAAAATAAAGCCAGCAGTAACACGACTGTCTCCTCCGAGCACAGAGCTGCCCCTGTTGTCGCGCTAGCGTAATTAGCGGGTGGCTAGTAAGCAGCTGGCCACCACTCGCTAAACCATATGCTCTCAGGAGTGTGAAGGGGGATATTTTTTTCCACTACCCCCTTTCCTTGTTTCAAAACAATATGGCTCCCTTGCCACTCGCATTTGGGGGCCACCCCTGGGGTCCGGAGAAAGCAGGTCAGAAAAAAATGTAGAGAGTGGCGGGAAGTTGGGAGGGAAACTATTTACGTGCCCCTTCTCTGTCCCTTAGCGCAAGTCGCCTTCTCCTTAGCGCTGTTCCACCAGAGACCGGCTATACAGAGGTGACAAGCCACAGCCGACACTAACTGGAGAAAGATAAACACAAAGAAACAGAGAGATAAAAGAGAGAAAAACACTGTTAAGACATTAACAGAATCACTGAAGACTGTGTTTCTCTATCTTTCCTTATGTCCACACAATGGCATATTCATCCAAAAATAAAATGGGGGGGGGCTCTTGTTACTACCCTCTGTCCGAGAGTGTCACTCGGTTTTCTCCTTTTCTGAAAAACTGTCGCTTATTCACACATTTTTCATTGAGGTGAAGCTGCTCATTGAGGAGAAGCTGGCTCAATCTCGCTATTTTCTCAAGCATCCATTCCTCCTGTCTGTTCCTCTTCCAGAAGCTACTCCCGGTTCCTGACGCTCACCTTCAAGTTGTTCCTCCGAGGGACAAGGCCATTCACTGGCAGCCAAAACAACAACTTGGAGCTCCGCGTATTCATAGAGTACTCACAGCGCACATAGTCCCCAGGCAGCAGGTAGTCCACTGTGTCAATACACTTCGCTGCTTGGCCAGCCAAGCCCCAGCCAACGAGCGAGAGAGAGAGAAGCCAGCCAGCGGGCTGCAGATAGAGACAACCAGAGCAGAGCGGGAGAGTGATAGAGTGAGAGATGAAAGAGAAGGCGAGCGGTGGCGCCTGACACTTGGTCCACCTCTTGCATTTTACAACAGCGGCTGAGTGTGTCGTCTCTTGATCACCGTCACTATTCGGAGCAGTACTTCTCCCTGCCTGCCTCAGCTCTGACGAAAAGACAGCGTGGCGAGGAGAGGGGGAGTGAAAGAGAGGGTCTGTCTCTAACAAAGAGGGGAGGGAGAAGGGGAAAGATGAGGGAAAATAAAAGCTTCAGGGAATACTTGAGTCCTGTTGGGGTGGAGGGCAGCAACAGTGAAAGAAATAATAAAACTAGAGGGATTGGTGTCAAAGATGCGAACACCATCGTTTAATCCGCATGAGAAAGAAACTCCCATTCAAGTCAAAGTCAATTGAAAGGTTTCTGACACACAAAAAAACGAACATTTAATGACGTGAATTAATAAACCAAGGGGGAATCCAAATGCTAATCTTCTGGCAATGTGCCTTTGTAGAACCCCGTCTATACACTTCACATGAATAAGCCCAAATTCAATTAAAAACATGTTCAAACTGTTGATTTTTGTTTGCCTCGCTCATGACATCGTGCCACGTGTTTGTTCCCCTTTCCCCCATGATAAATAACAGACAACTGAATATCCCGCAGGTCTGGCGACTGATCTGAGGAGAACAAATTTGCACTTAAATCCATAGCCTGTAATTTGATGTGCTTTTTTAAAGAACTATTTACATTTCTGTTCAGACACTTGAGGTCAAAATCGTGGGGCGGTTCCGCCTTGTTTTGAAACACCCCCATACGTCAATATCTACTTACACCAACACAATAGCAAGTGATCATCCGAGCAACACAGATGCAAGGCGGCGTATATCAAATATTTATGTTCTTTCACTCACTCTCTTTCACCCGATCAATACCTCACACACACACACACACAATGCATAGACATGATTGAATGCGCACACACACGCAGACATGCGTAGACACACGCACACTGATGCATAAAGTAGCTGCAGTAATACAGAAAAGGCATGAGCAAACCATCTCATTGTGCCACACCTACAAACAAACACAAACCAGACACATTTCTCTCTCTCAAACACACACACACACACACACACACACACACACACACACACACACTGTGCATTTATTTCAGTCTCTCTCTGACATACACTCACACACACAGACGTGGTGGGGATCTGCTCTGGTCCTGCAGTCTGGAGGTAACCTCTCAGAGAACACAGGGTCACCCAGGTCCCTGTCAGCTCTGCTCTCGCGAGCAACATGACACCGTAGTCAGGTAGGTTTTTTCAGCCCAGAGGTCTGCTTGAGCCCTCTTCCATTGCACATCAAGGCTGAGTGATGGACTGGGAAAAAGAAAAACAACCTCTCTCTTTCTCCCTCTCCCCCTCTCTCTTAGACGTGGTACGGAAAGGGGCAATCAAATGATCTTCCTGCAGTGATCTACAGTACCTAAACCATGTGGATTCCATTCGGTAGAGGGCGCCACTGAGCCGTTGCTCTTCTGATCCACTCACTGTCAAGCCAACACGACCCAAATAAAATCCTCAGTTCACATCAAAGCTCATCTCTGATCAATTTTTAATGCTGATATTGCAAAAGGTTAACATCGATGTCAGAGAGCTTTGAAATGACTCCATTAAGGAGCCAAAGGAGTTGGACTGACCCCATATTTAACATGCTGATGGGCCAATCAAGAGGAGGTACAGTGACTTCACAAAGTATTGACACCCTTTTGTTGTGTTACAGCCCAAATCTAAATGGATTAAATGTAGATGTTTTGTCACTGGCCTACACACAATACTCCATAATGCCAAAGTGGAATTATGTTTTCAAAATGTCTACTAATTCATTTAAAATGAAAAGCTGAATGTCTTGAGTCAATAAGTATTCAACCCCTTTGTTATGGCAAGCCTAAATAAGTTCAGGAGTAAAATTGTGCTTAACAAGTCACATAATAAGTTGCATGGACTCACTATAATTTAAAAAATGTATGAAAATGACCAGGTAGGTTTTCTAATGCCTTGCAAAGAAGCTTACCTTTTGGTAGATGGGTAAATCAAAAAAAAAAACAGACACTGAAAATCCCTTTGAGCATGTTAATTATTAATTACACTTTGGGATGGTGTATCAATATACCCACTCACTACAATGATAAAGGCGTCCTTTCTAACTCTGTTGCCAGAGAGGAAGGAAACCGCTCAGGGATTTCACCATGAGGCCAATGGAGACTTTAAAACAGTTACAGAGTTTAAAGGTTGTGTTAGGAAAAACTGAGGATGGATCAACAACATTGTAGTTACTCTGCAATACTGTACAGGAAGCCTGTACAGATAAAAAATATTCCAAAACATGCCTTCTGTTTGCAATAAGGCACTAAAGTAAAACTGCCAAAAAATGGCAAAGAAATGAACTATGTGCTGAATACAAAGCGTTATGTTTGGGACAAATGCAACAACACATCACGCTTCATATTATCAAGCATGGTGGTGGCTGCATCATGTTATGGGCATGATTGTCATCGGCAAGTACTAGGGAGTTTATGATAAAAATAATCTAAATAGAGCTAAGGACAGGCAAAATCCTAGTGGAGACCTGGTTCAGTCTGCTTTCCGACAGACACTGGGACACAAGTTCACTTTTCAGCAGGACAATAACCTAAAACACAAGGTTGTTTACCAAGATGACATTGAATGTTCCTGAGTGGCCTAGTTACAGTTTTGACTTAAATCATTCAAATACCAACTTGACAAAGCTTGAATAATTTTTCATGAATAATGTGCAAATATTGCACAATCCAGGTGTGCGAAGCTCTTAGAGACTCGCTGCCAAAAAATATTCTATAATGTATTGTCTCAGGGGTGTGAATACTTATGTAAATGAGATATTTCTAAAAACTTGTTTTCACTAAGTCATTGTGGGGCATTGTGTTTAGAATATATATTGTGTCAAAAAATATATATTTAATCAATTCTGAATTCAGGCTGTAACATCAAAATGTGAAATAAGTCAAGGGGTATGAATACTTTCTGAAGGCACTGTACATTCAGCTTGTGTTATGTCTCTTTATTCTCGGAGCGCAAGATGCACCGTTTGGGTGATTGGTGACAAAAAGATTCGGATCAGAGTACATGTGAGAGCAGTGGAACGCACGTCCTGGTCTTCCAGACGACCAACGTCTCGAAGCGAATTGATTAAAGGCCATTTGAAACAGCTGCACGCCAACCCGAGTTACAACTTCGATTACGGTAAAAAGGGTTGTTTGTATTCAATGTTTGTGTGTGCAGTTGTGACATGAAGACAGTGTCTGATGTGACATGAATTATAGATGAGAAATTAGCTTTGTCCATAATCCAAAAGGAGGCAGGGAAGAGCTAAATTGAGATGGTCAAATTGCCTTGTGAATCCAGCCGTTCCGTCAAGCCCATGGAGACGCCCAGACGTTACGCCCTATCCAAGTTTCACCAGCAGGTGAGCGAATTGTCCGCCTCGGTATTAGCTCCAATCCCCATAAATTACAGCGTTCTGGTGTTCAGCAGATTCCCAGACTTCCCAATCAACAGGGTGTCCAAGCTGCCGTCCACGAATTTGGATGCGGGAGGGATTGTAGCTGAGCATGGCTAACATCATTATCCTTCATTGGGTTTAGGAGTCACAGAGCAAGAGCGAGCAGAACAGACCGATTGTTGAGTTTGGGGATAGTAATCTAAAGTGAAATCTAAGTGGGAACGGGGATGTACCAATGTTCTAAAGGAGGGTGGTCTTTTCTTTACACCATGACTCACGCCTTGACACATAGTAACGTGTTCATCCCTCCAGTTGCAATCAATGAGCATGACGGTGACGCCCAGGGCTGATCTCAGCCCACTCGTTGCAGAAGAAACTGGAGCTGTTCCGGGTCAAGCTCTGCTGTTTTAACAGCCATTCTTGACTAATTTAGTAGCTGTCTACAGCTGACCCTGGTCATTATTGGTGCAGCTGGATTGTTGCTATGGGATGTTATTCTGCTGTCTATAGCTGATCCTAGTTCAGTTACTACTCCTCACCACCAGCACGGCCATCCAGTCATAATCTCCCTCCCCTTCTCCTCTTCCACCCATCTCCACATTTCTTTTAACGGACCCCTCCAAGATGGCATTTCTTGGCACCTATGGTCATAACCTAAGGGTTGATCTTGGTCCTCCCACACCACTCCCATTGTGGCAGTACCCTGAAGGCTTAGCAGGGCCTATGTCTTGCCCCCTAGGCATCCCTGCCACCACTGCTACACTACTTTGTTAATGGAGAAGAGCTAACTAGCAGCAGCCACTCATTCATTAGCCCTGTGCTTTCTCAACGCCCCCCCATTAGTGCTAACAATAATGATCTGAGCATTTAATACCCTCTTTGCTCCACTGCCTCGCCCTGTTTATTCTTTTTTTTTTTATCCCAGGCACTTTTCTCTTAATGGCCCTTGAAGAAATTATTCCAATGGGTTTGCACAGAGAGAGAGAGAAAAAAGGGAGGAGGGTAATGTAGGAAAGAACTGCGGGAGCTTTGTAGCTAGCGCCGAGCTAGTTGGGGCCTCATGCTCTTTCATGTGGCGGGCATGTGGAGCGTGAATGTAAATGTGGCACTGGAGGATGGGGTGGTGTGTGTCAGGGTACAGACGGTGTCAGTCATCCAAGGAGAGAGCAGTTGTTGTTGGCTTTGACAGACCTGACATTGCAGAGGTACAGTGATGGAGCTGGGGTTTGATTCAGGTGTCAGTCTCTGGCCCCGGCAGTGATCTGTCAACTAGGAAGCATTAGGGCCAAGTTACACAGTCTATGCCAGAGGTGCACTTCACAATTCAGGCTCCTCCAGTTCCCTAGCCCGGCTAGCTATCGTTAGTTTGCTTGTTCCTTGATCAATGATTGCCACTGATTGGCTGGTGACTGAATGCACCTGGTTTCCCAGCTAAAAGGCAAACGAAAACCAGCAGGATCTTTGCACCCCTGGTCTATGCCATGGATACTACTGCAGATGTTGTGTCATGGTAACAGACAGTGTGAGACACTGAATGGCCACAGTAGTTTACCTGAAAGCTTTTTCCCCTGACAATGACCTGAGGTCAGAGTAGCCTACTATGGGATGGGTACCAAGTAGTTAGAGGTTGTGAACTGCAAAGGGATGAAGAGTGGCGTCGAGGGCTGCTGGTAAGATTGTGAACATCCTATCTCCAAAGCAAACAGTGCAAATGGCATGAGGGATATCTACCAACCCCACACACAGGAGGAACCTACCGACCAAAGCATGAGAAATTGATAAAAATGTGGCAGAACCTATTTATCATACCATACAGGAGCCAGTCAACAAAACAAAACGAAAAGAGTTGACTACAGAAGCTTGACATAAAAAATTGTGGCCAAACTGAATGGCCAAATTGAGCAATCGGGGGAGAAGGGCCTACGTCAGGGAGGTGACCAAGAACCCAATGGTCACTCTGACAGAGCTCCAGAGTTCCTCTGTGGAGATGGGAGAACCTTCAAGAAGGACAGCCATCTCCGCAGCACTCCAACAATCAGGCCTTTATGGTAGAGTGGCCAGACAGAAGCTACTCCTCTGTAAAAGGTAAAAGGCACATGATTTGACAGCCCGCTTGGAGTTTGCCAAAAGGCACCTAAAGGACTTTCAGAACATGAGAAACAAGATTCTCTGGTCTGATGAAACCAAGATTGAACTATTTGGCCTGAATGCCAAGTGTCACCTCTGGGGGAAACCTGGCACCATCCCTACAGTGAAGCATGGTGGTGGCAGCATCATGCTGTTGAGATGTTTTTCAGCGGCAGGGACCCTGGAGACTAGTCAGGATCGAGGGAAAGATGAATGGAACAATGTACAGAGTGATTCTTGATGAACATCTGCTCCAGAGTGCTCAGGACCTCAGACTGGGTGAAGGTTCACCTTCCAACAGGACAACAACCCTAAGCACTCAGCCAAGACAACGCAGGAGTGGCTTCGGGAAAAGTCTCTGAATGTCCTTGAGTGGCCCAACCAGAGCCCGTCCTTGAACCCAAACTGCCCAAGTACAGGTGTGCCAAGCTTGTAGCATCATACCCAAGAAGACTCTAGGCTGTAATCACTACCAAAGGTGCTTCAACAAAGTAGTGAGTAAAGGGTCTGAATACTTTCTGAATACACTTTAACAACAGTATGGCATCTCTACATGCACACACACTTCTCCACGTACACTTCTCCACGTACACTTCTCCACGCACACTTCTCCACGCACACTTCTCCACGCACACTTCTCCACGTACACTTCTCCACGTACACTTCTCCACGTACACTTCTTTACATACATGCATACACACGGGCCCCTTTTTACTTATCAAAGCTGACAGTGACAAGCTCTCATATGCTGGGACCTTTTCATTTGCATTTACAGTAATGAACTGGCTCTCTAACTCATACCCTTTCTCTCTATCCTCTACTCCCTGCTCATTCTCCATCAAGTCAGATCCTCTTAGATATCTGGGGGAATCTTAATTGGCACGTAATCCCCTTAGTTGAGAAGCCGTCCAAGAAGAAATGTCTATAAATTATTTATATTCCTAATCAGACGCCTCACATTCAACTTCTCTTGCAGACAGCTTCGTGTTTTCGTAAATAATTGCATTCCTTTTAATAGGATACTGGGAAATGAGGCCAGGGTTGGCAGAAAAAGATTTTTTTTAAACGAAGAAGATGAAGCGTTATAGTGATGAAATGAAACGTGTTCCTTGCAGACAGTGTAAATATGGATATATGGCATCATTGTAAAGAAACGTGTTCCTTGCAGACAGTGTAAAGATGGATATATGGCATCATTGTAAAGAAACGTGTTCCTTGCAGACAGTGTAAAGATGGATATATGGCATCATTGTAAAGAAACGTGTTCCTTGCAGACAGTGTAAAGATGGATATATGGCATCATTGTAAAGAAACGTGTTCCTTGCAGACAGTGTAAAGATGGATATATGGCATCATTGTAAAGAAACGTGTTCCTTGCAGACAGTGTAAAGATGGATATATGGCATCATTGTAAAGAAACGTGTTCCTTGCAGACAGTGTAAAGATGGATATATGGCATCATTGTAAAGAAACGTGTTCCTTGCAGACAGTGTAAAGATGGATATATGGCATCATTGTAAAGAAACGTGTTCCTTGCAGACAGTGTAAAGATGGATATATGGCATCATTGTAAAGAAACGTTCCTTGCAGACAGTGTAAAGATGGATATATGGCATCATTGTAAAGAAACGTGTTCCTTGCAGACAGTGTAAAGATGGATATATGGCATCATTGTAAAGAAACGTGTTCCTTGCAGACAGTGTAAAGATGGATATATGGCATCATTGTAAAGAAACGTGTTCCTTGCAGACAGTGTAAAGATGGATATATGGCATCATTGTAAAGAAACGTGTTCCTTGCAGACAGTGTAAAGATGGATATATGGCATCATTGTAAAGAAACGTGTTCCTTGCAGACAGTGTAAAGATGGATATATGGCATCATTGTAAAGAAACGTGTTCCTTGCAGACAGTGTAAAGATGGATATATGGCATCATTGTAAAGAAACGTGTTCCTTGCAGACAGTGTAAAGATGGATATATGGCATCATTGTAAAGAAACGTGTTCCTTGCAGACAGTGTAAAGATGGATATATGGCATCATTGTAATGAAACGTGTTCCTTGCAGACAGTGTAAAGATGGATATATGGCATCATTGTAAAGAAACGTGTTCCTTGCAGACAGTGTAAAGATGGATATATGACATCATTGTAAAGAAACGTGTTTGTTACAAAAGTCAGAGTAGATCATCTCCCCTGTGCTGTGCTACAGCAGCAGCATGTCCAGGGGAGATGTCTGTTGTTGAATTGAATTTATTTTGGGCAGCAGATATATACAACAAAATGCACAATGTGGACCCAGAGGATATCACTTGAAAGTATTCATTAAAACGCTTATTTCCAAAGTGGTCCTCGATGGTAAAACGAACTAACACGTAATGATTAAAAGACGAAATTACAAATAACCATAAATACATTAATTTATATTGACATCCTAAAAAGTGTCACTATTCACTGCACTTCTCCCTAACCTTAAAAATCAACCATATTCATTTCACATGAAAACAATCTATTCATTCATACCGATCCTTCAAATAAATACACCTGACCAGCAGTAGGGGCCACAAGGGACAAAGGAGACGTTTCTCTTACTTAGACAACCTTGTCCAAATGAAAAACTTTTAAAGCAATTTTTATTTTTATTTGCGTGATCTCCAAGGGAAGGTTATTCCATAGACAAATGCCTGTATAGAGAAACATGCTCCTCCCAATACTGTTTACTCTTGGGATTTTACAAGACATAACACTAGATCTGGTATTGTGACTGTGTTGGTTATAGACCAACCAACACAGAGAATAAACAGCTTACTATGGTCATGGTGTGACAGCTACATCATTTAGGCCCATGCATTTCCGTTTCATCAGGATAATATCATTGCTCCACAGTGTCAAAAGCTTTCTGCAGGTCTAACATGACCATACCGCTATAGTTCCCCTTCTCACTTTCCTGCTTGCTATGGTCAAAAAGGTGGAGAAGGCATGTATCAGTGGACAGAGCTGTTCTAAAGCCAGAATGTAGTTCAGAAAGAAGTTTTAGCTCAAGAAGGTATCCCTCAAGTTGATTAAAAACAAATCTCTCAACAATGTTGGATAAGGTGCTGAGGATCGACACAGGCCTGTAGTTTCCTTCATTTGTTTTACTGCTCTTTTTGTGGAGCGGAACCACCCAGGCTGTTTTGAGGTCATTTGTGATACCTTTGCTATGGTCAAAGTTGTAAATGAAAGACTGGCCATGGTTTCCAGGGTAGATGGGTAACTTCTTAACCAGAGATGAGGCTATAGTGGGAAAAAATTTGTTCAAATAATTTGCAACCTTTGCCTGGTCATAACATAAAACATCATCAATATCCAGGCCAATACTACAGGATTTTACCTTATGGGGAGTTTTTGAGCCAATGTCCTTAAACATTTTCCACAGTTTATGAGTTTTAGAAGTAGTCAGCATTTATGTAATGTTGGGATTTGGTCTTATCCATTGTGTATCTTGCCTGGTTTCTACAGTTAATATAACCGTCATAATCTTGTTGTAGATGTGTCCTTCTGAATCTGGCCAGGTAGCGATCCCTTTTCCTTATGAGGTCTTTCCCTTTTGAGTATTGTTTCATAGACCGTACCTTCGTGTATTTATTACCGGTCTCTAGTAGTAGTTTGGATGTCTTACGGGTACAGAAGGTTACCATATGATCACTAAAACCAATATTTAAGACTCCTGACTGACAGACGTTATCTTGATCTGATACAATAATCAAATCCAAAGTCCACACCCGGGATGGCTCAACAATCAGTTGTTTCAGTCCAAATATCAGATTAAAGTTGTACAAGGCATTTACTAGTGTACTTCTCTGGGGTGATAACTGCACATTTGTATTAAAATCGCCAAGCAGAATACATTATATATATTAGCAAATACATTGTGATCGCAGCAATTTGATTCAAGAAAAATCATGTATATTATTCTGCTTAGGAGGCTGATAGCAACACCAACAAGTATAGGACGACATTAAGGAAGATATCTACCCATGCAACCTCAAGAACATCCATTTTCAGATCTGAACGAGGGTTAAAATGTACATCATTCCCAGTAAAAACAAATACGCAGCCACCGTTTCGGTTTCGGGTTAATTCTATGAATTCTATAACCCGGTAGCTCAACCTCATCGTCCTCAATTGACCCATGTCTCAGTAACTACTGCAGCCCGTTTGTTAGAAGCAAGGAGTTTTCATTCCTCTAATTTCGGCAGCAGGCTCTGTGCGTTCACATGGATAAAATGAAGACCTCTCTGATTGAAACAGTCAAACATGTCATTTTCTGTGCCCACTGCTGATACATCAACTATCTCATCTAGATTGGACTCATCATCCCCGCTTGTGTCCAGCATCCCAATGTTTGGCACTGCATTTAAACAGCAAACATTGCAAACAAGAATTTTTTTTACTTTGAGACTTTACAGCTTCATCATATGACAAGGGGTTGATAGCTCCACACTTTATGTGAACAAACAAATCACAAACGTCACAAGCCACCGCTTTTGAATTCTTCCTTACGGTCTTACCACAGTTCGGGCATAGTTGTTTAGGTTGCTTTGTGGTGTTTGGGCCAGGACAGGGGTGTACATCGCCACAGAGTAGCAGGCTGAAGGTAACAAGCAGCTTGTTGGAGTTGTCAGTGGTGCTGCAGCGTTTCCTGTGTACATTCCCAGAGGGGCTCAGCTGTTCCCGTAGGAAAGGTGATATCAGGTAAAGTTGTTCATGGCCAAAGTTCACAATATGAAAGGGAAGGTTTCCATCCACGTCTTTCGGTGGAACGGGAGTTTGGGATAATCGTCAGAATAAATCAGAAACGGCAAAGCGAAACTTCTGGCAGGAGCCATAATAGTATTGAGCGAAACGATCCTGTTGTGCCTGCAGTAGACTGAGCCAGGGGGTCGCGGGGTCTCATTGACACAGGTGTTCGGGAGACGGCGGGAAACAGGCTACTTTCATCAGCCCAGAGACAAGCTGTTGCCGGGCGGAGGGTGGATCAGCCTGAACACAGCTCTAAGACAGGAATATCTCTTCCTAACCTTGAAACCCACTAACTGTCTGTCAAAGCAGCTTCTACAGACAACGACACACGCACAAACACACACACACACACTCTTTCATTGAAATAGCAAAAGGTGGATAAACAAATTGCCAAAATTTTGTGGACAGGGCTGGGAAAACTTGCTGGTGAGGTTGTTTGCCTCAGATGTTTCAATAATATACTTCTTAATGCTTGGAGACACCCTGCCAGGGCACAGGTGCTGAGGGATTGTTGTGAGGAGCACCTGATATTTGCTGTAGGGCTTGCCCCATCCAATCAAAGCCAAAACCTTTAAGGACACAGCCCCTTTGCTCTCATCTCTTCTATTGAGCCATGGCAACCAAAGAGACTCACTATTTCTCGACAGCTTGGACACAAAATACACTTCCTACTAGAGTCAAGGGTCGGGGTTAAACCTTGATAAACTCTTCCACTTTTAAGGCACCATAACATAGCTATGTTAGAGTCTTTATACTTGCCTAATGCGTCAGTTATTGTCGTTATGTATGCATGGGGTTATTCAATATGCCAGCAGCATACCACCCTGCATCCCACTGCTGGCTTTAACCAGCAGCAGACCACCCTGCATCCCACTGCTGGCTTTAACCAGCAGCAGACCACCCTGCATCCCACTACTGGCTTTAACCAGCAGCAGACCACCCTGCATCCCACTGCTGGCTTTAACCAGCAGCAGACCACCCTGAATCCCACTGCTGGCTTTAACCAGCAGCAGACCACCCTGCATCCCACTGCTGGCTTTAACCAGCAGCAGACCACCCTGCATCCAGCTGCTGGCTTTAACCAGCAGCAGACCACCCTGCATCCACTGCTGGCTTTAACCAGCAGCAGACCACCCTGCATCCCACTGCTGGCTTTAACCAGCAGCAGACCACCCTGCATCCCACTACTGGCTTTAACCAGCAGCAGACCACACTGCATCCCACTGCTGGCTTTAACCAGCAGCAGACCACCCTGAATCCCACTGCTGGCTTTAACCAGCAGCAGACCACCATGCATCCCACTGATGGCCTTAACCAGCAGCAGACCACCCTGCATCCCACTGCTGGATTTAACCAGCAGTTTACCACCCTGCATCCCACTGCTGGCTTTAACCAGCAGCAGACCACCCTGAATCCCACTGCTGGCTTTTACCAGCAGCAGACCACCCTGCATCCCACTGCTGGCTTTAACCAGCAGACCACCCTGCATCCCACTGCTGGCTTTAACCAGCAGCAGACCACCTGGCATCCCACTGCTGGCTTTAACCAGCAGTATACCACCCTGCATCCCACTGCTGGCTTTAACCAGCAGCAGACCACCCTGCACCCCAAAGCAGCAGACCAGCCTGCATCCCACTACTGGCTTTAACCAGCAGCAGACCGCCCGGCACCCCACCGCTGGCTTTAACCAGCAGCAGACCACCCTGCACCCCACTGCTGGCTTTAACCAGCAGCAGACCAGCCTGCATCCCACTGCTGGCTTTAACCACCAGACCCCCCTGCATCCAACTGCTGGCTTTAACCAGCAGCAGACCACCCTGCATCCCACTTCTGGCTTTAACCAGCAGCAGACCACCCTGCATCCAGCTGCTGGCTTTAACCACCAGACCACCCTGCATCCCACTACTGGCTTTAACCAGCAGCAGACCACCCTGCATCCAGCTGCTGGCTTTAACCAGCAGCAGACCACCATGCATCCCACTGATGGCCTTAACCAGCAGCAGACCACCCTGCATCCCACTGCTGGCTTTTACCAGCAGCAGACAACCCTGCACCCCACTGCTGACTTTAACCAGCAGCAGACCACCCTGCACCCCACTGCTGGCTTTAACCAGCAGCAGACCACCCTGCACCCCACTGCTGGCTTTAACCAGCAGCAGACCAGCCTGCATCCCACTGCTGGCTTTAACCACCAGACCCCCTTGCATCCCACTGCTGGCTTTAACCAGCAGCAGACCACCCTGCATCCCACTTCTGGCTTTAACCAGCAGCAGACCACCCTGCATCCCACTGCTGGCTTTAACCAGCAGACCACCCTGCATCCCACTGCTGGCTTTAACCAGCAGCAGACCACCCTGCATCCCACTGCTGGCTTTAACCAGCAGCAGACCACCCTGCATCCCACTGCTGGCTTTAACCAGCAGCAGACCACCCTGCACCCCACTGCTGGCTTTAACCAGCAGCAGACCACCCTGCATCCCACTGCTGGCTTTAACCAGCAGACCACCCTGCATCCCACTGCTGGCTTTAACCAGCAGCAGACCACCCTGCATCCCACTGCTGGCTTTAACCAGCAGCAGACCACCCTGCATCCCACTACTGGCTTTAACCAGCAGCAGACCACCCTGCATCCCACTGCTGGCTTTAACCAGCAGCAGACCACCCTGCATCCCACTGCTGGCTTTAACCAGCAGACCACCCTGAATCCCACTGCTGGCTTTAACCAGCAGCAGATCACCCTGCATCCCACTGCTGGCTTTAACCAGCAGACCACCCTGCATCCCACTGCTGGCTTTATCCAGCAGCAGACCACCCTGCATCCCACTGCTGGATTTAACCAGCAGTTTACCACCCTGCATCCCACTGCTGGCTTTAACCAGCAGCAGACCACCCTGCATCCCACTGCTGGCTTTAACCAGCAGACCACCCTGCATCCCACTGCTGGCTTTTACCAGCAGCAGACCACCCTGCATCCCACTGCTGGCTTTAACCACCAGACCACCCTGCATCCCACTACTGGCTTTAACCAGCAGCAGACCACCCTGCATCCAGCTGCTGGCTTTAACCAGCAGCAGACCACCCTGCACCCCAAAGCAGCAGACCAGCCTGCATCCCACTACTGGCTTTAACCAGCAGCAGACCGCCCGGCACCCCACCGCTGGCTTTAACCAGCAGCAGACCACCCTGCATCCCACTGCTGGCTTTAACCAGCAGCAGACCACCCTGCATCCCACTTCTGGCTTTAACCAGCAGCAGACCACCCTGCATCCCACTGCTGGCTTTAACCAGCAGACCACCCTGCATCCCACTACTGGCTTTAACCAGCAGCAGACCACCCTGCATCCAGCTGCTGGCTTTAACCAGCAGCAGACCACCCTGCATCCAACTGCTGGCTTTAACCAGCAGCAGACCACCCTGCATCCCACTGCTGGCTTTAACCAGCAGACCACCCTGCATCCCACTACTGGCTTTAACCAGCAGCAGACCACCCTGCATCCCACTGCTGGCTTTAACCAGCAGCAGACCACCCTGCATCCAACTGCTGGCTTTAACCAGCAGCAGACCACCCTGCATCCCACTGCTGGCTTTAACCAGCAGACCACCCTGCATCCCACTGCTGGCTTTAACCAGCAGCAGACCACCCTGCATCCCACTGCTGGATTTAACCAGCAGTTTACCACCCTGCATCCCACTGCTGGCTTTAACCAGCAGCAGACCACCCTGCATCCCACTGCTGGCTTTAACCAGCAGACCACCCTGCATCCCACTGATGGCCTTAACCAGCAGCAGACCACCCTGCATCCCACTGCTGGATTTAACCAGCAGTTTACCACCCTGCATCCCACTGCTGGCTTTAACCAGCAGCAGAACTCCCTGCATCCCACTGCTGGCTTTAACCAGCAGCAGACCACCCTGCATCCCACTGCTGGCTTTTACCAGCAGCAGACAACCCTGCACCCCACTGCTGACTTTAACCAGCAGCAGACCACCCTGCACCCCACTGCTGGCTTTAACCAGCAGCAGACCACCCTGCACCCCACTGCTGGCTTTAACCAGCAGCAGACCAGCCTGCATCCCACTGCTGGCTTTAACCACCAGACCCCCTTGCATCCCACTGCTGGCTTTAACCAGCAGCAGACCACCCTGCATCCCACTTCTGGCTTTAACCAGCAGCAGACCACCCTGCATCCCACTGCTGGCTTTAACCAGCAGACCACCCTGCATCCCACTGCTGGCTTTTACCAGCAGCAGACCACCCTGCACCCCACTGCTGACTTTAACCAGCAGCAGACCACCCTGCACCCCACTGCTGGCTTTAACCAGCAGCAGACCACCCTGCACCCCACTGCTGGCTTTAACCAGCAGCAGACCAGCCTGCATCCCACTGCTGGCTTTAACCACCAGACCACCCTGCATCCCACTGCTGGCTTTAACCAGCAGACCACCCTGAATCCCACTGCTGGCTTTAACCAGCAGCAGACCACCCTGCATCCCACTGCTGGCTTTAACCAGCAGACCACCCTGCATCCCACTGCTGGCTTTAACCAGCAGCAGACCACCCTGCATCCCACTGCTGGATTTAACCAGCAGTTTACCACCCTGCATCCCACTGCTGGCTTTAACCAGCAGCAGACCACCCTGCATCCCACTGCTGGCTTTAACCAGCAGACCACCCTGCATCCCACTGCTGGCTTTAACCAGCAGCAGACCACCTGGCATCCCACTACTGGCTTTAACCAGCAGTATACCACCCTGCACCCCACTGCTGGCTTTAACCAGCAGCAGACCACCCTGCATTCCACTGCTGGCTTTAACCAGCAGCAGACCACCCTGCATCCCACTGCTGGCTTTAACCACCAGACCACCCTGCATCCCACTACTGGCTTTAACCAGCAGCAGACCACCCTGCATCCAGCTGCTGGCTTTAACCAGCAGCAGACCACCATGCATCCCACTGATGGCCTTAACCAGCAGCAGACCACCCTGCATCCCACTGCTGGATTTAACCAGCAGTTTACCACCCTGCATCCCACTGCTGGCTTTAACCAGCAGCAGACCACCCTGCATCCCACTGCTGGCTTTAACCAGCAGCAGACCACCTGGCATCCCACTGCTGGCTTTAACCAGCAGTATACCACTCTGCATCCCACTGCTGGCTTTAACCAGCAGCAGACCACCCTGCACCCCTGCTGGCTTTAACCAGCAGACCAGCCTGCATCCCACTACTGGCTTTAACCAGCAGCAGACCACCCAGCAGACCACCCTGCAGACCACCTTGCACCAACTGCTGGCTTTAACCAGCAGCAGACCACCCTGCATCCCACTGCTGGCTTTAACCAGCAGACCACCCTGCATCCCACTACTGGCTTTAACCAGCAGCAGACCACCCTGCATCCAGCTGCTGGCTTTAACCAGCAGCAGACCACCCTGCATCCCACTGCTGGCTTTAACCAGCAGCAGACCACCCTGCATCCCACTGCTGGCTTTAACCAGCAGACCACCCTGCATCCCACTGCTGGCTTTAACCAGCAGCAGACCACCCTGCATCCCACTGCTGGCTTTAACCAGCAGCAGACCACCCTGCATCCCACTGCTGGCTTTAACCAGCAGCAGACCACCCTGCATCCCACTGCTGGCCTTAACCAGCAGCAGACCACCCTGCATCCCACTGCTGGATTTAACCAGCAGTTTACCACCCTGCATCCCACTGCTGGCTTTAACCAGCAGCAGACCACCCTGCATCCCACTGCTGGCTTTAACCAGCAGCAGAACTCCCTGCATCCCACTGCTGGCTTTAACCAGCAGCAGACCACCCTGCATCCCACTGCTGGCTTTAACCAGCAGACCACCCTGCATCCCACTGCTGGCTTTAACCAGCAGCAGAACTCCCTGCATCCCACTGCTGGCTTTAACCAGCAGATCACCCTGCATCCCACTGCTGGCTTGCCTCTGCAGCTAAGCAGAGTTGGTCCTGGTCGGTCCCTGGATTGGAGACCCGATGCTGCTGGAAGTGGTGTTGGAAGCACAGGACGAGGCACTCTTTCCACTGGTTAATAAAAAATATACAGTGGGGAGGACAAGTATTTGATACACTGCCAATTTAGCAGGTTTTCCTACTTACAAAGCATGTAGAGGTCTGTAATTTTTATCATAGGTACACGTCAACTGTGAGACACGGAATCTAAAACAAAAATGATCCAGAAAATCACATTGTATGATTTTTAGGTAATTAATTTGCATTTTATTGCATGACATAAGTATTTGATACATCAGAACAGCAGAACTTAATATTTGGTCAAATACACATGTATTTAAACCCGGGTCTGGTTCATAACTGACAACCTGGCCAGCTGTACTGTGGTATAGAAGATACAGGGATTCTGAATAGCAGCTCCTGCTTGCCTTCCAGTCACCAGCAAATGAAAAATCTCAAACAATTGGCAGAATTCCCAGTACGATGTATGCAACATTCAAGTTGCAGAGGTTTTTTCTGTGAACAGCAATTCCAGGCTTCATCACTGAACTGCATCAATGTGAAAAAGACGAGACATAACAATCTGTGTATGGACTTCGGCGCTCCATGCAGGCACTTTCCGATTGTTGACAATTCCCCCTGGGTGTAAGCCCAGACCTATACCATATGTGAAGGGAGATGTAGGGGGTAGAGAGAGGTGGGAGAGGAATAAGTACTGTATGTCATTACATTATCTTCCCCAGTACTCCCTCTCTGTCTTCATCATCCACGCCACGAAAGCTGTGACTCAATCTATGGCGAGAACGAGATGTCGCACTTTCGCGCAGCTGTTCACTCGTCTGTCTTCCAGAGGGAGAAGAAGAAAACAAACGCTAACACTCAACAGTGAGTTTGGCGTGGCGACGGCTAGTGAGCTCATCCATTATAAAAAATGCTAAAAACCGATAAACTAGGTAAATGATGAGGAACAACAACAATGACCAAAACGATGGCAGAGGCAGTTGAGTAGTTAGAGGCCTGCGGCGCGAGTGGAAGTGGCAGCCTGGAGTGGGTATTTAAGCCTGGAGTTAAACCAGACAGACGACTTGTAGTGGGGAATGGGGAGAGTCATAGCCATGAGGCAAATTCCACATCCTTACCTGGCAGCCCAGAGAAGTGACACAAGCCAACAAGGGCCCAGTGGTTTGCTAGGGAAGTGGGTGAAGGCTGAAACTGAGGCTTACAGTGCTTTGCGAAAGTATTTGGCCCCCTTGAACTTTGCGACCTTTTGCCACATTTCAGGCTTCAAACATAAAGATATAAAACTGTATTTTTTTGTGAAGAATCAACAACAAGTGAGACACAATCATGAAGTGGAATGACATTTATTGGATATTTCAAACTTTTTTAACAAATCAAAAACTGAAAAATTGGGCGTGCAAAATTATTTAGCCCCCTTAAGTTAATACTTTGTAGCGCCACCTTTTGCTGCGATTACAGCTGTAAGTCGCTTGGGGTATGTCTCTATCAGTTTTGCACATCGAGAGACTGAAATGTTTTCCCATTCCTCCTTGCAAAACAGCTCGAGCTCAGTGAGGTTGGATGGAGAGCATTTGTGAACAGCAGTTTTCAGTTCTTTCCACAGATTCTCGATTGGATTCAGGTCTGGACTTTGACTTGGCCATTCTAACACCTGGATATGTTTATTTTTGAACCATTCCATTGTAGATTTTGCTTTATGTTTTGGATCATTGTCTTGTTGGAAGACAAATCTCCGTCCCAGTCTCAGGTCTTTTGCAGACTCCATCAGGTTTTCTTCCAGAATGGTCCTGTATTTGGCTTCATCCATCTTCCCATCAATTTTAACCATCTTCCCTGTCCCTGCTGAAGAAAAGTAGGCCCAAACCATGATGCTGCCACCACCATGTTTGACAGTGGGGATGGTGTGGTCAGGGTGATGAGCTGTGTTGCTTTTACGCCAAACATAACGTTTTGCATTGTTGCCAAAAAGTTCAATTTTGGTTTCATCTGACCAGAGCACCTTCTTCCACATGTTTGGTGTGTCTCCCAGGTGGCTTGTGGCAAACTTTAAACAACACTTTTTATGGATATCTTTAAGAAATGGCTTTCTTCTTGCCACTCTTCCATAAAGGCCAGATTTGTGCAATATACGACTGATTGTTGTCCTATGGACAGAGTCTCCCACCTCAGCTGTAGATCTCAGCAGTTCATCCAGAGTGATCATGGGCCTCTTGGCTGCATCTCTGATCAGTCTTCTCCTTGTATGAGCTGAAAGTTTAGAGGGACGGCCAGGTCTTGGTAGATTTGCAGTGGTCTGATACTCCTTCCATTTCAATATTATCGCTTGCACAGTGCTCCTTGGGATGTTTAAAGCTTGGGAAATCTTTTTGTATCCAAATCCGGCTTTAAACTTCTTCACAACAGTTTCCCGGACCTGCCTGGTGTGTTCCTTGTTCTTCATGATGCTCTCTGCGCTTTTAACGGACCTCTGAGACTATCACAGTGCAGGTGCATTTATACGGAGACTTGATTACACACAGGTGGATTGTATTTATCATCATTAGTCATTTAGGTCAACATTGGATCATTCAGAGATCCTCACTGAACTTCTGGAGAGAGTTTTCTGCACTGAAAGTAAAGGGGCTGAATAATTTTGCACGCCCAATTTTTCCGTTTTTGATTTGTTAAAAAAGTTTGAAATATCCAATAAATGTCGTTCCACTTCATGATTGTGTCCCACTTGTTGTTGATTCTTCACAAAAAAATACAGTTTTATATCTTTATGTTTGAAGCCTGAAATATGGCAAAAGGTCGCAAAGTTCAAGGGGGCCAAATACTTTCGCAAGGCACTGTACATCGATCATTTGCAAAGAGTAGAGTGCTACACATTCAGCCAGGCACATGTATCACACACACCTACAAAATCACAACACGCCAGAAGTCACATACCACCTGTCACCATGCATGCACACACACGGCACACAGTCTACATATCAAACAAACAAACACAACAAGCTACTACTTTAATATGGTAGTCTCCCTCATATCCTTGTCTAATCGTAGAACTAGAGCAGATAGAACCTACAGGCCCCTCTACCTCCTACTAAATTCACATGCCCCTATTCGACGTGGCAGCAGTTTGAATTATTGCACTGTTGCTACGGTAACACACGGCATGCAGAAACTGTGGCGCTGCGAGACATATGGTCATTTGTGAGATTTAATTCATAGCCAATGCAAAGGAGGCTGCATGGCCTGGTTCACAATTGCACGGTGCTTTTGATAATTTGGGTCAGTGTCACCATATTTCTACGAGCAAAACAAAGGAAAACAGCTCTGCCATCTCTTCTGTCATTCATCTCCCTCTATCCTAACACTTGCGGGCATTTGCATTCTGTCGGGTTTAGCTATTCCCTTTCATTTCTTTCTCTCGTGTACTACATTTCCTGCATGATAACTTAGCAGCAATTTGAACACCGGCGTAGCACAGTGGCCGTGGATAATGCCTTATGCATCCAAAGTAGAGAGAAATCACATCGTTCAAAAGTCTACTTTGCTTCTCTGTTCCTTCCCTCCCCCATTTCATCCTCTCCAGTTTCACATAGAAATCCCACTGGGGACAATCAAATCCAGATTTTGTTATATGACCCTGGCAATCTCCCCTTTCCACCACTCTCCAACCTCACGACCCCAGAGGAAAACCCACCCTGATCATGTGACTGGCCTTTCCAAGGCAACAAACGATTTCCCTGGCCCATCAGCTCACTTCAGTGTCAAAGCTCACTCATGTGATCTTGGTCACCATCCCTTTAAGTAGTCCACCTTGGAAAACTTAAAAGGGTTTGTCATTACGTGTTCATTACCGTTCATGGCGTCAGACTGAGGCATGTACACAAGTCAGCTGGAAAATGGTCTGGATGTGTGCGATGTAGTGTGTGATTGAGGATCTGGGGCACCCTCCTTCAAGTGGAGTGACTGGTGGTAAAAATAGACCCGGTTGAAAAGAATAGGTTCATCAGGGCTCATTAGTGTGTGATGAATGACCTTGCTAAGGTGGCTCGGCTAGGAGACCTACTGCTGTTTTTATGCCCCGGCAGTTGTGGCCAACCTGGGGCATTGGGAGGGTGGGGGGGGTTACTTGCTCCCACAGGCCTGGTCTCTGAGTAATGCTCTCTATTATAACAGTGAGAGTGGGAGTGGGTTTGGAACACATATACACACGCAGGCACACATGTTCACAGAGACGCACACACAAACAAACTGCAGGCAATCAGATCTCAGGGGAAAAGGGGAGTCAGAGACAGGAGAGAGAGAGGGAGAGAGGGAGAGAGGAGGCAAAGAGTAGGGCAGTCGATAGGAGCAAGGGATACAAAGAGTGTGGTGGGAGGTCAGAAAGGCCATTTTTCATGTGTGTGGTACTGGTGTGGTCGTTAGCTGCCTCTGTCAGAGAGCAGTGAGAGGAGAGGTGGAGATGGAGGGAGGAAGAGGACAGAGAGAAGGGGACTGAGATGAAAAGATAAACAGAGACGGGAATGAGAAGGAGACAGCAACAAAAATGTTTAAAAAAATAAGGGAGCTGGGAAGGAAGTGTGGAGCTGAGGAAAGCCAAACAAAATGACTCAGGGGTGGGGGTGAGGAAAGTCAGTTAAGAACAAATTATTATTTATAATGATGGCCAAACCCGGACGACGCTGGGCCAATTGTGCCCCGCCCTATGGGACTTCCAATTACGGCCGGTTGTGATACAGCCTGGATTCGAACCAGGGTGTCTGTAGTGACACCTCAAGCACTGAGATGAAGTGCCTTAGACTGCTGTGCCACTCGGGAGCACTACAAAGATAGAGTGAGTGAATAATGTATTGGTGTAAGTGGTACCACAGCCAGCCGGTCAGAAAGAGAAAGAACAAGAAAATTTGAGAACGAGAGTGAAAGAGAGAAATTTAGCAGTATAACCGATCAGCTCCCAGCTGTCTTTTCGTTGAGTGTGTGCGTGCACATGTCCGTGCGTGTGCATGCATCAGCCTGTGAGTCTGTCCTTTTGGTGTGTGTGCATGATCTTGTGCTTGTGTGTGTAGTGCTGGCAGGCCTGGGAGTTCATGTCAGCTCCCCATCACTCTGTCGCTCTAGCAGCCAGCCAGACAGGCAGGGCTAGCTCCTGTGACAGGGCCAGAGAGGGCTGTTAATGCTGGGGAGAGGTCCTCCCTCCTCTGGCCAGGCCTCCTGCTCCACCCTTCTGCTCCTGGACACATCTGGACCAGGGTTGGCCAGAGCCAGAACCTGTATGTCCTCTGGGCCGAGGCAGTTAATAGTGCTCTCACTGGCTCTTAGAGGTGAGGCAGGCTAGCAATGCTAGAGCCAAGAAGCACAGTGTAATGTTTTAACATTGCATTACACTGCTGTTACGCTAACTATTTTGCGTATTACTCGACACTGCTTTTTGTGTTAATAATGAATCTTATTACAGGACACTGGGACTACACATTTGTATCGTCAGTGCATGTTCCATGGTCAAAATGGGTTTTATTGACTACAGTGGAATTGCAGGAGAGAAACATAGTAGAGAGCATCAATCTTGAATATGTATGAATGTCTACTGCAATCTGCAATGTGCCATATCAACAATGAAGGCTTTTGTACTTTGACAATCCCAATTTATTGCAGGATTAAGGATTCATAGCATTGCAATACAAAACATACCCTTGATTCTCCATTTCAGTCAGTCTGTCACTGTACAGCCCATACGCACACAAACCACTGGGTCAATATGTTGACTCATATGGCCAATCCACCGTCTGCCCAGCTTGGTCAATAAAATAGCACCTCCATCCTTTTAGCTCTTGGCACCATTCCATGTTAGAAGAACAACATCAACCACTTATTCCCACTCTCTAGACAATCTAGCTCTACGTCCTTCCACCACACGCATCATTCTCCATTCTATGGATTGATCCCACAGCTAGATTGTAATTGTCACGTACAGCTAGAGAAGAACAACCACTATGCATTCCTTCTATTTATGTACCATTCACCATTGTATTGGTTTGATTAGGCAGTTAGATTCTAACAGTCAGGTAGGCTACAGCTAGGAAAGAACAGCAACCATTTACCCCCTCACACTTTGGTCACTCTCTCATGATTCACACTCTCCTCTCTATTCATTCAGGCAGTTGTATTATTATTATTTATTTGGGGGGGGTAGATCAGCTTTAATAGTGCAGATAGATTGCGGCTTCTATCAATGTAATTGTCTGCATCATTTCCAATCCCCCATATATATATATTTCTTGTAAATATATCATTTTAAATATATATAATTTTGAAATGTATTATCCTACTTTATTACTTTCCCCTAATTCTACCACACCTCCTCTAATTGGAGTAAACTAATGAAATATATTTCTCTTCTTTATATCCCCTAACTCTACCACCCCTCCTCTAATTGGAGTAAACTAATGAAATATATTTATCTTCTTTATTTCCCCTAACTATACCACCCCTCCTCTAATTGGAGTAAACTAATGAAATATATTTCTCTTCTTTATATCCCCTAACTCTACCACCCCTCCTCTAATTGGAGTAAACTAATGAAATATATTTCTCTTCTTTATATCCCCTAACTCTACCACCCCTCCTCTAATTGGAGTAAACTAATGAAATATATTTCTCTTTATTATTTTCCCCTAACTCTACCACCCCTCCTCTAATTGGAGTAAACTAATGAAATATATTTCTCTTTATTATTTTCCCCTAACTCTACCACCCCTCCTCTAATTGGAGTAAACTAATGAAATATATTTCTCTTTATTATTTTCCCCTAACTCTACCACCCCTCCTCTAATTGGAGTAAACTAATGAAATATATTTCTCTTTATTATTTTCCCCTAACTCTACCACCCCTCCTCTAATTGGAGTAAACTAATGAAATATATTTCTCTTTATTATTTTCCCCTAACTCTACCACCCCTCCTCTAATTGGAGTAAACTAATTAAATATATTTCTCTTTATTATTTTCCCCTAACTCTACCACCCCTCCTCTAATTGGAGTAAACTAATGAAATATATTTAACTCTACCACCCCTCCTCTAATTGGAGTAAACTAATGAAATATATTTATCTTTATTATTTTCCCCTAACTCTACCACCCCTATCCTAATTGGAGTAAATAATGGACAACAACTCTTAGACTTCCACTTCCAGCTTATACATACATTTCACAGAGAGTATATTTTACATGATCTTTTGTTTGTTTTTAATCCCACCCTTCAGCTACCCTCAACCCCTCCCATCTACAGTGAGGAGAACAAGTATTTGACACACTGCTGATTTTGCAGGTGTTCCTACTTACAAAGCATGTAGAGGTCTGCCATTTTTATCATAGGTACCACTTCAACTGTGAGAGACGGAATCTAAAACAAAATCAAGAAAATCACATTGTTTTTTAAGTAATTCTTTGCATTTTATTACATGATATAAGTATTTGATCACCTACCAACCAGTAAGAATTCCGGCTCTCACAGACCTGTTAGTTTTTCTTTAAGAAGCCCTCCTGTTCTCCACTCATTACCTGTATTAACTGCACCTGTTTGAACTCGTTAGCTGTATAAAAGACACCTGTCCACACACTCAATGAAACAGACTCCAACCTCTCCACAATGGCCAAGACCAGAGAGCTGTGTAAGGACATCAGGGTTAAAATTGTAGAGCTGCACAAGGCTGGGATGGGCTACAGGACAATAGGCAAGCAGCTTGGTGAGAAGGCAACAACTGCTGGTGCAATTATTAGAAAATGGAAGAAGTTCAAGATGACGGTCAATCACCCTCCTCGGTCTGGGGCTCCATGCAAGATCTCACCTCGTGGGGCATCAATGATCATGAGGAAAGTGAGGGATCAGCCCAGAACTACACGGCAGGACCTGGTCAATGACCTGAAGAGAGCTGGGACCACAGTCTCAAAGAAAACCATTAGTAATACACTACGCCGTCATGGATTAAAATCCTGCAGCGCACGCAAGGTCCCCCTGCTCAAGCCAGTGCATGTCCAGGCCCGTCTGAAGTTTGCCAATGACCATCTGGATGATCCAGAGGAGGAATGGGGGAAGGTCATGTGGTCTGATGAGACAAAAATAGTGCTTTTTTGGTCTAAGCTCCACTCGCCGTGTTTGGAGGAAGAAGAAGGATGAGTACAACCCCAAGAACACCATCCCAACCGTGAAGCATGGAGGTGGAAACATCATTCTTTGGGGATGCTTTGGGGATGCTTTGGGGACAGGACGACTGCACCGTATTGAGGGGAGGATGGATGGGGCCATGTATCGCGAGATCTTGGCCAACAACCTCCTTCCCTCAGTAAGAGCATTGAAGATTGGTCGTGACTGGGTCTTCCAGCATGACAACGACCCGAAACACACAGCCAGGGCAAACTAAGGAGCGGCTCCGTAAGAAGCATCTCAAGGTCCTGGAGTGGGCCAAAATCCCTGCTGCAATGTGTGCAAACCTGGTAAAGAACTACAGGAAACGAATGATCTCTGTAATTGCAAACAAAGGTTTCTGTACCAAATATTAAGTTCTGCTTTTCTGATGTATCAAATACTTATGTCATCCAGTAAAATGTAAATTAATTACTTAAAAATCTTAAAATGTGATTTTCTGGATTTTTGTTTTAGATTCCGTCTCTCACAGTTGAAGTGTACCTATGATAAAAATGACAGACCTCTACATGCTTTGTAAGTAGGAAGACCTGCAAAATCGGCAGCGTGTCAAATACTTGTCCTCCCCTCTGTATTTCTAGCAGCCACATTTTTCCACTGCGCTGTGATGTTTCACAAAAGTTCTGAACCTTTCTAGTCTCATAGTCTCTACAGATTGTGAATTAAAAACAAACACCTATGCTAAGAGTAGGATATTATAGATCGATTGACTATGACTTTTCAAATCACCCGGCAGTTCTATTTGCACAGCTAATTCCAAGTAAATGTTGCAATTTTTCAGCCAATCCTGAACCTGCGACTAAAAACAAGCTACATATGGGCAGTACCAAAACAAGTGACCTAATGATTCGGTCTCTACGCAGCAAAATCTGCAGAGCTGAGATGGTTTTATCCCCCATATAATATTCTATTGGTTGCAAGAATTTTGGATAGTAATTTAAATCGAAAAACTACAACTTTTGAATTGTTTTGTGTATCTGATCATAAACCATGTGCCATGGTAAAGGGACATCGAAGTCTCCTCCCAACTATTTTGCAAACAGTATGGCGCAGCTGTACATTTTGGGGTCCTTAAATTAAACTGGTATACTTTTTTATTCATCACATTTTTCTTTAACTCATTTTGGTCGGAAATATTTTAAAGAGGAGAAAGATTTTACTGTATATTTTTTTATTATTATCAATTAGTATTTGAGTTTAACAATAATATTTGTTCTGTCTTTTCTGGTGGATTAAACTGAAATTACTTGCTTTAAAAATAGCGATAATTAGAAGTTTATTCGATTTTCAAATAACCGAAAGTGAGAGGTTGTAATCTGAATGGAGGGGAAAAGGGTCATTCTTACTAATCTGCTCGAGAACCATTTGGGATTTAAGTATAGTTTTTGAATGACTGAAGCCTGTAGCAAGAGGTCCAATTGCTTTAATATTGAATCATTTCTGCCCTCATTATATAAATAGGTCCATTTAATTTGAGGGCTTGCCGTCCCAAATAATATTTTTTTTGCTCATATCATTTAAAAAACAAGTTAGGTGTAGGTCAGACAGTTAGTGTAAGAGACAGGAACAGCTAGATCTCAATCTAGTCATTGTAGTTCTATATTTCCCTCCTAACTCATTCTCCATTCTATCAATCAGAGAAATATATTTAAACAGACAGGTACTTCTAAAAAAATAAATCCCTTCACTCTAGTCATTATAGCTCTATGTCCCCCTCCCCTTTCTCTCAGCGCATCATTCTCCATTTAATCGATCAGACGGCTAAATTATAATGGACAGGTAACAGCCGGTCCGCTCTGCCGACAGCAGAGGCCTGGTATATTGAAATGAACAAATTAAGATGTCTTCCTAGGAGAGAGAAGAGACCGTGGCACTTTGGTAAAAGGTTATTGTCTCTCAGAGGCTGAGGGCCCCCGAATAATTCACTCGAAAATCAATTTCCATCACCCCGTCCGTCACACATTCAGGCCGAATGATGGACAAAGAGAGAAAAAAACGTCTTTCCCCCCTCCTCTCTCCCTCTCTATTGACACCACCTTGCCACACCCTCAGCCAGCTGTTCATTGGCTAACAAAGGAACATTCGCGTCAGATAATATAAGCAGTATCGTGACATGAGAATGATGCTGATGCACTTTCTGTAATGAACATTTTACAAATAAAGTATTTTAAAAGCAGAGCCATTTCCCCATCGACAACACTCTCTAAATAAAAACTATTATTGTATGTGCTTATCATTGTTCAACTATTAATTGGCAAAATCAACAACTCGAAGGCCATAAACTAGTAATGTTAAGCCAATGACTCTATGGTGTGTGAGTACCAGTCTTGAACAAGTAGCATTGCCACAGAAAAGTTAACAAAGAGCTTGAATTGATTCATTGTTGGATTCAAGGTGGCTAAAGCACACCATCAAGCATAAGGTTTGTCACTTGTCCAAATTTCATTATGTTGTCTATTGTAGCGAATGACACCCCCCTCCTTCCACGTTGGCTCATTCCATCTTCATTATCCCACAGAAAACAAGAGAAATGGAGCTGATAATTGCAAAGAGGCGTGGGTGTTTAGGTGGATGGTAATTATTAAAATGGGGTACTCCTCAAGCAAGGCAGGCATGCAAGCAGAGATCTGTAGTGATGAGTGAGGGGCTGCAATGTTTTATAGGTCAGTCTAAATGTTTAATGCTTTATGTTGATGAGTTGATGCTCGGGTGTCCTCAAGAGACACACCAAAGCTAGGCTTGGTGAAACCCCCCACCCAAACACACACAAGTGCTCTCACAAATATGTGCACACACACACACACACACACGCAACAAATCCCTGCTCATTTTAAAACTGACCGCATGCCAATTAAACAGGCATGTGACAAGACAGACAAAAGTGCCAATTACGCCCCATCCCCCTTACAGTATATCCCTCCATCCTTCTCAATCTCTCTCACACACCCGCCTCCCTCCATCCAAACACCATAGGCCCTAATTGGATTTTTTTTCCCATTCTTCTCTATTTTATTCACTCCTCTTCTTCTCAAACATCTACATGACGAGGGAGTCAAAATGATGTCTCTTTAAGAGACGCCTGTGTAATATTCACACAGAAAGTGAGCGAGAACAAGTTCTCCAACTTAAAAAGATGAGAGAGGCCTGTAATTTTCATCATAGGTACACTTCAACTATGACAGACAAAATTAGAAAAAAAATCCTGAAAATCACATTGTAGGATTTTTAATGAATTTATTTGCAAATTATGGTGGAAAATAAGTATTTGGTCACCTACAAACAAGCAAGATTTCTGGCTCTCACAGACCTGTAACTTCCTCTTTAAGAGGCTCCTCTGTCCTCCACTCGTTACCTGTATTAATGGCACCTGTTTGAACTTGTTATCAGTATAAAAGACACCTGTCCACAACCTCAAACAATCACACTCCAAACTCCACTATGGCCAAGACCAAAGAGCTGTCAAAGGACACCAGAAACAAAATTGTAGACCTGCACCAGGCTGGGGAGATTGAATATGCAATATGTAAGCAGCTTGGTTTGAAGAAATCAACTGTGGGAGCAATTATTAGGAAATGGAAGACATACAAGACCACTGATAATCTCCCTCGATCTGGGGCTCCACGCAAGATCTCACCCCGTGGGGTCAAAATGATCACAAGAACGGTGAGCAAAAATCCCAGAACCACACGGGGGGACCTAGTGAATGACCTGCAGAGAGCTGGGACCAAAGTAACAAAGCCTACCATCAGTAACACACTACGCCGCCAGGGACTCAAACCCTGCAGTGCCAGACGTGTCCCCCTGCTTAAGCCAGTACATGTCCAGGCCCGTCTGAAGTTTACTAGAGAGCATTTGGATGATCCAGAAGAAGATTGGGAGAATGTCATATGGTCAGATGAAACCAAAATATAACTTTTTAGTAAAAACTCATCTTGTCGTGTTTGGAGGACAAAGAATGCTGAGTTGCATCCAAAGAACACCATACCTACTGTGAAGCATGGGGGTGGAAACATGCTTTTTGGGGCTGTTTTTCTGCATAGGGACCAGGATGACTGATCCGTGTAAAGGAAAGAATGAATGGGGCCATGTATCGTGAGATTTTGAGTGAAAACCTCCTTCCATCAGCAAGGGCATTGAAGATGAAACGTCTTTCAGCATGACAATGATCCCAAACACACCGCCCGGGCAATGAAGGAGTGACTTCGTAAGAAGCATTTCAAGGTCCTGGAGTGGCCTAGCCAGTCTCCAGATCTCAACCCCATAGAAAATCTTTGGCGGGAGTTGAAAGTCCGTGTTTCCCAGCAACAGCCCCAAAACATCACTGCTCTAGAGGAGATCTGCATGGAGGAATGGGCCAAAATTCCAGCAACAGTGTGTGAAAACCTTGTGAAGACTTACAGAAAACGTTTGACCTCTGTCATTGCCAACAAAGGGTATATAACAAAGTATTGAGATAAACTTTTGTTATTGACCAAATACTTATATTCCACCATCATTTGCAAATAAATTCATTAAAAATCCTACAATGTGATTTTCTGGATTTTTTTTTCTCATTTTGTCTGTCATAGTTGAAGTGTACCTATGATGAAAATTACAGGCCTCTCTCATCTGTTTAAGTGGGAGAACTTGCACAATTGGCTGACTAAATACTTTTTTGCCCCACTGTATATAATTAGAGCACCATAACCTATTTTGGAATGGGCAGGGGACAGTCACCTCATAAGGTACATAGCTAAATAAATCCCCAAACCAATTTATTCAATTGGCCTTACAATGGATTAATGCTTAATTTGGCAAAATAACGGAGGAATACACTAATGGAAAATGTAAATGTATTACTCAAGATTTCACAAGCCATTTCCAAATTACTCACAAAGACAATGAGTCAGGTGAAATCGTTTTTTTAAACAAAACAATACATTTCCTGCTTTATACGCAGTGGTGGAAAAAGTATCCAATTGTCATACTTGAGTAAAAGTAAAGATACCTTAATAGAAAATGACTCAAGCAAAAGTGAGTCACCCAGTAAAATACTATGTGAGTTAAAGTTAAAATATATTTTGTTTTAAACATACTTAAGTATCAAAAGTAAATAATTTAATATTCCTTATATTAAGCCAACCAGATGGCACAATTTTTGTGTGTTTTTTACATTTACGGATAGCCAGGGGCACTCTCCAACACAAACACAATTCGTGTTTAGTGAGTCCGCCAGATCAGAGGCAGTAGGGGTGACCAAGGATGTTCTCTGTTTAGTGAGTCCTCCAGATCAGAGGCTGTGGGGATGACCAAGGATGTTCTCTGTTTAGTGAGTCCTCCAGATCAGAGGCAGTAGGGATGACCAGGGATGTTCTCTGTTTAGTGAGTCCTCCAGATCAGAGGCTGTGGGGATGACCAGGGATGTTCTCTGTTTAGTGAGTCCTCCAGATCAGAGGCTGTGGGGATGACCAGGGATGTTCTCTGTTTAGTGAGTCCTCCAGATCAGAGGCTGTGGGGATGACCAGGGATGTTCTCTGTTTAGTGAGTCCTCCAGATCAGAGGCTGTGGGGATGACCAGGGATGTTCTCTTGAGAAGTCTATGAATTGGATAATTTTCCTGTCCTGCTAAGCATTCAAAATGTAACGAGTACATTTGGGTGTCAGGGAACAAATTCTTTAGGAGTGAAGTGAAGTAAAAGTAGTCAAATTTAAATACCCCCCAAAACGACTTAAGTAGTCATTTAAAGTAGTTTTACTTAAGTACTTTACACCCCTTCTTCTATGTTTGATTGTTTGGTTTCGTGTTTTCTCTTTAATCAATTGTCTATGACATCATGACATCAATAGTATACTGCCAACAGTATACAATTTGATTTGAACACGTAGGCAAAACAGTATTTTTACCATAGGATTTCTGTCTTCTCATGGTTTTCCAGAGGCTTCCTCCCACTCGAGTTATGTGGCGTAATTCCATTAGAGCTAAAGTAGTCCTTGCTCAAGCCTTCGTTATAAAGACCATATGCTCCATATCTATTCCTCTGCAATGTCACAAACAAGCCTCCAGGCGCTCTCGGGCATGAGCAAGAACTCAGCACCACAGCCAAAAATGTGTCAACATCAAAATTCATCAGTGTCAAGATGGTAATTGGTGCCATGGAACCTAGATCGAGTGGGATGCAACATGGTTCTTAAAAAGGAAGTCCATCTGACACTTCTCATGTTCCAGTAGCTAGGGGCGGGTGCTTCATTCTGAAATAGCGGTAAAACTGTATCTCTTGTTATTACATTCCAATTAGTATAACGCCCAAAAGCAGGCAAGAACAGCAGCATTTTGTGGTGTGTGAATCATTGAGAGGGCCTTGCCTACACAGGGAGGGGGTTTCAAATTGGCTTCATTTTCTAATGGAGTACTGTAGCTGGGTCACCTCAAACTGGGGCTTGAGTGACACGCATACAGTTGAAGTCAGAAGTTTGCATACATTTAGGTTGGAGTCATTAAAACTTGTTTTTCAACCACTCCACACATTTCTTGGTGACAAACTATAGTTTTGGCAAGTCGGTTAGGACATCTACTTTTTTATTTATTTTTTTATTTTACCTTTATTTAACCAGGTAGGCAAGTTGAGAACAAGTTCTCATTTACAATTGCGACCTGGCCAAGATAAAGCAAAGCAGTTCGACAGATACAATGACAGAGTTACACATGGAGTAAAACAAACATACAGTCAATAATACAGTATAAACAAGTCTATATACAATGTGAGCAAATGAGGTGAGAAGGGAGGTAAATGCAAAAAAGGCCATGGTGGCAAAGTAAATACAATATAGCAAGTAAAACACTGGAATGGTAGTTTTGCAATGGAAGAATGTGCAAAGTAGAAATAAAAATAATGGGGTGCAAAGGAGCAAAATAAATAAATAAATTAAATACAGTTGGGAAAGAGGTAGTTGTTTGGGCTAAATTATAGGTGGGCTATGTACAGGTGCAGTAATCTGTGAGCTGCTCTGACAGTTGGTGCTTAAAGCTAGTGAGGGAGATAAGTGTTTCCAGTTTCAGAGATTTTTGTAGTTCGTTCCAGTCATTGGCAGCAGAGAACTGGAAGGAGAGGCGGCCAAAGAAAGAATTGGTTTTGGGGATGACTAGAGAGCTATACCTGCTGGAGCGTGTGCTACAGGTGGGAGATGCTATGGTGACCAGCGAGCTGAGATAAGGGGGGACTTTACCTAGCAGGGTCTTGTAGATGACATGGAGCCAGTGGGTTTGGCGACGAGTATGAAGCGAGGGCCAGCCAAAGAGAGCATACAGGTCGCAATGGTGGGTAGTATATGGGGCTTTGGTGACAAAATGGATTGCACTGTGATAGACTGCATCCAATTTGTTGAGTAGGGTATTGGAGGCTATTTTGTAAATGACATCGCCAAAGTCGAGGATTGGTAGGATGGTCAGTTTTACAAGGGTATGTTTGGCAGCATGAGTGAAGGAAGCTTTGTTGCGAAATAGGAAGCCAATTCTAGATTTAACTTTGGATTGGAGATGTTTGATATGGGTCTGGAAGGAGAGTTTACAGTCTAACCAGACACCTAAGTATTTGTAGTTGTCCACGTATTCTAAGTCAGAGCCGTCCAGAGTAGTGATGTTGGACAGGCGGGTAGGTACAGGTAGCGATCGGTTGAAGAGACATGCATTTAGTTTTACTTGTATTTAAGAGCAATTGGAGGCCACGGAAGGAGAGTTGTATGGCATTGAAGCTTGCCTGGAGGGTTGTTAACACAGTGTCCAAAGAAGGGCCGGAAGTATACAGAATGGTGTCGTCTGCGTAGAGGTGGATCAGAGACTCACCAGCAGCAAGAGCGACCTCAAATATGTATACAGAGAAGAGAGTCGGTCCAAGACTTGAACCCTGTGGCACCCCCATAGAGACTGCCAGAGGTCTGGACAGCAGACCCTCCGATTTGACACACTGAACTCTATCAGAGAAGAAGTTGGTGAACCAGGCGAGGCAATCATTTGAGAAACCAAGGCTGTCGAGTCTGCCGATGAGGATGTGGTGATTGACAGAGTCGAAAGCCTTGGCCAGATCAATGAATACGGCTGCACAATAATGTTTCTTATCGATGGCGGTTAAAGATATCGTTTAGGACCTTGAGTGTGGCTGAGGTGCACCCATGACCAGCTCTGAAACCAGATTGCATAGCAGAGAAGGTATGGTGAGATTCGAAATGGTCGGTAATCTGTTTGTTGACTTGGCTTTCGAAGACCTTAGAAATGCATGGTAGGATAGATATAGGTTTGTAGCAGTTTGGGTCAAGAGTGTCCCCCCCTTTGAAGAGGAATCTCAGACGACACGAAAGAGAGGTTGAACAGGCTAGTAATAGGGGTGGCAACAATTTCGGCAGCTAATTTTAGAAAGAAAGGGTCCAGATTGTCTAGCTCGGCTGATTTGTAGCGGTCCAGATTTTGCAGCTCTTTCAGAACATCAGCTGAATGGATTTGGGAGAAGGAGAAATGGGGAAGGCTTGGGCGAGTTGCTGTTGGGGGTGCAGTGCTGTTGACCGGGGTAGGAGTAGCCAGGTGGAAAGCATGGCCAGCCGTAGAAAAATGCTTATTGAAATTCGCAGTTATGGTGGATTTATCAGTGGTGACAGTGTTTCCTGAGCATGAAGTAATTTTTCCCAAAATTGTTTACAGACAGATTATTTCACATATAATTCACTGTATCACAATTCCAGTGGGTCAGAAGGTTACATACACTAAGTTGACTGTACTTTTAAACAGCTTGGAAAATTCCCAAAAATATGTCATGGCTTTAGAAGCTTCATATGAAAGTCTTCATATGAGTCAATTGGAGGTGTACCTGTGGATGTATTTCAAGGCTTACCTTCAAACTCAGTTCCTCTTTGCTTGACATCACAGGAAAAAAAAAGAAATCAGCCAAAACCTCAGAATTTTTTTTGTAGACATCCATAAGTCTGGTTCATCCTTGGGAACAATTTCCAAACACCTGAAGGTACCACGTTCATCTGTACAAACAATAGTACGCAAGTATAAACACCATGGGACCATGCGGCTGTCATACCGCTCTGGAATGAGACACGTTCTGTCTCCTAGAGATTAACATATTTTAGTGGGAAAAGTGCAAATCAATTCCAGAACAACAGCAAAGGACCTTGTGAAGATGCTGGAGGAAACAGGTACAAAACTATCTATATCCACAGTAAAAATGAGTCCTATATCGACATAACCTGAAAGGCCGCTCAGCAAGGAGGAAGCCACCACTCCAAAACCGCCATAAAAAAGCCAGACTACGGTTTGCACATGGGGACAAAGATCGTACGTAAACGTCTTCTGGTCTGATGAAACAAAAATAGAACTGTTTGGCCATAATGACCATCGTCATGTTTGGAGGAAAAAGGGGGAGGCTTGCAAGCCGATGAGCACCATCCCAACCGTGAAGCACGGGGGTGGCAGCATCATGTTGTGGGGGTGCTTTGCTGCAGGAGGGACTGGTGCACTTCACAAAATAGATGGCTTCATGAGGACGGAAAACTATGTGGATATATTGAAGCAACATCTTAAGACATCAGCCAGAAAGTTAAAGCTTGGTCGCAAATGGGTCTTCCAAATGGACAATGACCCCAAGCATACTTCCAAAGTTGTGGCAAAATGGCTTTAGGACAACAAAGTCAAGGTATTGGAGTGGCCATCACAAAGCCCTGACCTCAATCCTATCGAAAATTTGTGGGCAGAACTGAAAAAGCGTGTGCGAGCAAGGAGTCCTACAAACCTGTTACACCAGCTCTGTCTGGAGAAATGGGCCAAAATTCACCCAACTTATTGTGGGAAGCATGTGGAAGGCTACCAGAAACGTTTGACCCAAGTTAAACAATTTAAAGACAATGCTACCAAACACTAATTTGTAAACTTCTGACCCACTGGGAATGTGATGAAAGAAAGAAATAATTATCTCTACTATTATTCTGACATTTCACATTCTGAAAATAAAGTGGTGATCCTAACTGAGCTAAGACAGGGAATTTTACTTGGATTACATGTCAGGAATTGTGAAACTGAGTTTAAATGTATTTGGCTAAGGTGTATGTAAACTTCAAACGTCAACACCAACCCCCCGACAAGATGGACTCCTCACCCTATTCTCCCAGGGGACTCTGTCAGACGTCATGGAGAGGAAATGGGGGCGATATGTGCAATTAAGGAGTGATGGGGTGGGGGGCACAGGGCCTCAGAGCTATGGGGCTAAGGGGTGGTGTGTGTGGAGGGTAGCGGAGGGGAGGGGGGTGGTATTTTCTGGGTCGAAAATGGGATGGTCTCTTAATCTGGGGTGTGGAGGACAGAGAAGAGGGGGCTGCTACACACGACACCAGATGCCCCCCCCCACTTAACGTGCCGCTGGAAAGATGTAGTCTTGGTTTGGGCTTTCTAGGTCTCACCTTAAAGGGATTGGAGAGATCGATACTAGGGGCTCTTAGAGGAGAGGAGTAGAGGAGAGGACCATGTTAATTTCACTGCCAATGCATCACCTCCCTCTGGTGGACGTCTTGAAAAGCACCTTGCAATTTAGGCAAGCTGCCACTCCAATGGAAGTGTCACAAGGAGGACACTGATGTTCCACACAAGCACACTACTTAGCATGCAATGGAAGTGTCACAAGGAGGACACTGATCTTCCACACAAGCACACTACTTAGTATGCAATGGAAGTGTCACAAGGAGGACACTGATCTTCCACACAAGCACACTACTTAGTATGCAATGGAAGTGTCACAAGGAGGACACTGATCTTCCACACAAGCACACTACTTAGTATGCAATGGAAGTGTCACAAGGAGGACACTGATCTTCCACACAAGCACACTACTTAGTATGCAATGGAGAAACACATTTTTTTGTGTGTCTGGAATCTTTTACTTCAGCTCATGTGACCAACACCTGACATGTTGCGTTCATATTTTTGTTCAGTGTAGAAATGTCACATCTTCACACTTTAAAGGGATCGGAGAGAACTCCTTCAGATGAACATGGTCTTCTAAGTCACACGCCTGACGAAAGAAAATACCTTAGAAATGAGGCTCCAATTATCAAGCAAACAGAGACAATGAGTGAGAAAGAAATAACAAGATAGACGGGGAAAAGTAAGTGAGCGATTCACAGTAGTATTCACATGGGCAGATGAACACGTGGTTATGGGAGGGTGTGAGAATGCCGGTCGGCTTCTTGCTGCAGAGGGAATAGGCAAGGAGACCAAGACACACAGTCAGTGTGGGGATAAGGGATTCATTCAAACAACATCCGGCAGGACAAAGGCAGGTGAGGGCAGCCAAAGGCCTGGCAGTGGTCCTGCACACACACCCAATGTCACGACCATTGACGTGCGGTCAGGGTAGGCAGAAAATGAATGACAAAAAGAACAGTAATGAAAAATAAATTCATTTACATTTTATAAATAATCATTTTATCATATTCATGTTTTTTCTGCATGAGAAAATCGATTTGAGAACTAGTACTTGACAAATTCGCAGTGATCTGATACAAAATGCACAAGGAGGCCAGGGGAAAGTCAGCCTTGTACCTTTCTCCGGCACTTCAAAAGCCAAACTCAATGCAAGGCATTGACATGACTTCGTGCCTATGGACAACATGTGTCAAATGTGTCCCATTCATTTTAATTGTCATCTCCTGCCTATGGACAACACACGTCATCTCCTGCCTTTTCTCCTGCCTAGCTCTCCTGCCTTGGACGTTTGTTTTACTGGGACAACACACGTAGCCTAAACTAAGGACAACACACGTCATCTGATCAGGATGGCTAACATATTGCATCAAACATTTTGAAACATTGTATTTTCACAACATTGTAACATTGAAAAACTGAGGGTGATAAGAGACGGAAGACCAACACCTGAGTTTAGGGACCCAAATCAAAGGAAGCGACAGAAAATAACATGATCGTTTCAATCTAAGGGGTATCAATGGAAAGACTGTCTCTGTATCTGTGCTGCTAACAGCCGACTACTGCATGCCCTGTCTGCTGTTCTCCACCAGAGACAGTGTGTGGACAAGAGCCAATTGCTGCAAAGTGAACCACTTGCCTATAGCGCCGAACATGGATGACAAATCTGTGTCTCACAACCAAAGCCAGAAAGTTCTTAAGATATTTGGCAGTTCACAGAGAGATCCGGCATTGAATTAACAATGGTGACTGAACATCAGCATGCACACAGCAAAGGTAAAAGGGAACCGTGAGACTCTGAAAGACCTAGCTAATTAATGCTACATCATGCTGCCTAGGTAAACAGGCATTTCGTGGCAACGATAAGTGTCAGCTCATCAAACAGGCCCAGGGGCAACTATGTGGAACTATGAAATGCCTTTGCTGAAAGAAAAATGACTGATATCAACCCATTTAAAGAACACCACTGTGTTTGCTTTTTGCTCATGTTTTCAATGACACAGACACGCTCTTCTGTGTTCTGCAGAACAAAGCGATGGATATGGGTTTCTGGGTTTCTATCAGCAACACAATGAAAGCACTGGAACTGCAGCGACAAGACTGATACTTTCCATGAGCGATTTGAGTAGAAATGCAATTAACTGGGCTTGGCAGGAAGCAAAACTCCTAGTAAACTGACAATAGGAGTAGAGAGGGCACAAATCTACTACAACATACTGGACCATAACAATGTTCAGAAGAGAGCCAGGTTTGACCACGTTGGTGAACATAATTTCCTTGGCTTAGTGGACTGAAAAAATATAAATAAAATGTCACAAAAGTTTGTCAAAATATGTCAAAATTCGATTTCATTAGACTTAAGGCTGACCTTGTTGGATTGTAAAGTTCACAAATGGTATGAGACAAATCACCTGGACAGCTTTTTGTTCTAGAATGACCTGACACAGACTGTCCCCGAGGTGACAAAGTTACTGCAGCTGGTCCTCACTATACCAGCCACAACAGCATCCGCTGAGAGGACATTTTCTGCACTGAAATGGATAAATACACAGTCAGAACTGGATAGATAAAGGACTACTCTCATCCCTTGGTATCGTCTCCATCCCATAGAGAACGAAAGACTTAAAACAGAGGGCCAACGAGGAAGAGATTTACAGTTCGGTCACTGATGTCTTTACCTGGAAGGACAGAGGGATGGACTTTGTTCACAAGTAAACGTAAGTGCCCGTGTTTATTTACAGTACCGCCGTCTGTTATTAATACATTACATGTCTATTGCGTAAGTATATATCTTAAATCAGTAGCGCTGACTACTAGGCATAGTGTGTGTAGTCTAGTAACTCTGTCTAGTAACGTTCAACCTACTCACTGGCATTTGGGTCGCTGTCTGTGGTGCTGAAAGTCACCTGTTTGTGCAGGGCAGATGCGTGGGGCACAAGCTATTAGGGCCTGTGAATGTGTGCCTGACAGTTGTGCCCCTACCTACTGCTGTTTGACGGTTGGTTGTGGTTCTTTGAAGGTTATCTTTGCGATCATGTCATATCATTAAAACACTGTAGCAAAAATCTGGTTTATGAGTGGTTGTTGTGCATAGTTCAATCGATCTACCTAATCAGGGTACCCAGAACCAAATCAGTTAAGGCTGTCACTAGAGACCACTATCTACCTGACTCAACCTGAACTGGCTACTGTCTGTATGCCAGATGATCAAAAACACATTCCCCTTTCTAAAAGCTGAACCCAGATCAGTTAAGGCTGTCACTAGAGACCACTATCTACCTGACTCAACCTGAACTGGCTACCGTCTGTATGCCAGATGATCAAAAACACATTCCCCTTTCTAAAAGCTGAACCCAGATCAGTTTGTCTGTGCTACAGAGGATACCAGTGCTGCTAGCAGCCATCAGAGGGCAATAGACCCACAGAATAGCTCTGTCCCAGATTACATAGGCTCATTGGCCAGGCTTGGATATCGAGTGTAGAAAAATACTGTGCTCTATTAAACCTCAAAGGCTTCAGAAATAAGAGCTAAGAGAGAGAGAATTGCGTTAAGAGTCGGTACTATAATTGAGAGGGAGTCTAAACAGCCAAACACCTGACCCAATAAAGCAAATGAGCCAGGCAGAGCAGAGCAGTGACAATGAGAGGGTTGTATTTGTGCTGTCTGTTTCAAGTGCTGCTTTGCTATAATGCAGCTATCTCTTATTAACAGTTCATAAAAGCTTATAAACGGACATCATGAACTACTTCAAAATGCAGTGACATTGACAGCTGACATCAGTCAGAGTGACAGGATAGGATTGATTAGTCCATCTGAGTGCCCTACCGACTCGTCCTGATGCACAACTCAACCACAGCCAGCCTGAAGCTGCTCCCAATGCTCCCTCTCCATGCTAATCATATGGGTTGGTGGTGGTGTTAGCATCTGGATTCTCACCTTGCACGCACAGACACAGTCACACACAGACACACATAAATACACTTAGACCCAGGGGCTGGAACCAGTTCAGGGAACAGAACTGAAAACCACAAAACAATGACATTTTGTTGAGGAACAGAATCAAAACAGGAAGAAAGTGATCTAAACCGTTCCATAACAGAACTGTTCTTTTAAAAGCATTGGAACCAGTTAGTAACATTAAAGCATGAGAAACAGGTTTTTTTTATGGTCCAACAAAAAAAGCAACAAAGCACCTATGCATAGCCCTCACTCTGTCACTCAGAAATGTATTCCAGTGTCTGCCTGTCAGATGAAAATCTTTGCCAGTGTGTGTGCGTGTGTAGGCTACTAACGTTACAAGCATGGAATTTTAATTAGAGAAGAATGGATTCACTTTTTTCAATGCTAGTAAAGGATACTATAGTTAACATGTTTCACGTTGGATTTATTACTACAAAAAGGTAAGATGTGTTTTTAATTCTGGTGCCACTCTGCACACAAAGCTTGTTAGCTAGCTAAAGTTAAAGGTGCAATATGCAGTAATTGCACCGCCATTTCCTGGTTGCTAAAAAGTCTAATATTTCTGCTAATTCCAGTTTATGTGACAAAACAAGCAATTGTTGTTGGCTCTCAGTGTGATTGTTGCGCAAAACAGAGAGATAGCCAATTTTTCTCCCGGTCCTAGTGAAAAGCCAACTGTCCCGGTTGATATATTATCGAATAGATATTTGAAAAACACCTTGACGATTGATTATAAAAAACGTTTGCCATGTTTCTGACGATATTATGGATATAATTTGGAATTTTTGTCTGCATTGTCGTGACCTCTATTTCCGGTGGATTCCGAAGCATAACGCATCAAACTAAAGGAGGTATTTGGATATAAAAAATATCTTTATGGAACAAAAGGAACATTTGCTGTCTAACTGGGAGTCTCGTGAGTGAAAACATCCGAAGATCATCAAAGGTAAACGATTAATTTGATTGCTAGGTGTACATAATGTTTTGTTATATATATATAAACTTACACAAACGCTTATTGTTTTCGCTGTGAAGCATAATTTCAAAATCTGAGACGACAGGGTGATTAACAAAAGGCAAAGTTGTGTTCCGCTATATTTCACTTGGGATTTCATGAATATGAATATTTTCTAGTAAGATTATTTGACCGTTGCGCTATGCTATTTAGCGTAGTTGATGACAATTATCCCGAATCCGGGATGGGTGGTTCCAAGAGGTTTACAGTCTGATGTCCTTGAAATAGAAGCTGTTTTTCAGTCTCTCGGTCCCTGCTTTGATGCACCTGTACTGACCCCGCCTTATGAACAGGCAGTGGCTCGGATGGTTGTTGTCTTTGATGATCTTTTGGGCCTTCCTGTGACATTGGGTGATGTAGGTGTCCTGGAGGGCAGGTAGTCTGCCCCCGGTGATGCGTCGTGCAGACATCACTACCCTCTGGAGAGCCTTACGGTTGTGGGCGGAGCAGTTGCCGTACCAGGCGGAGAAACAGCCTGACAGGATGCTCTCGATTGTGCATCTGTAGAAGTTTGTGAGTGCTTTCTGTGACAAGCCAAATTTCTTCAGCCTCCTGAGGCTGCTGCGCCTTCTTCACAACGCTGTCTGTGTGGGTAGACCCATTTCAGTTTGTCCATGACGTGTGCGCCAAGGAACTTAAAACTTTCCACCTTCTCCATTACTGTCCCGTCGATGTGGATAGGGGAGTGCTCCCATTGCTCTTTCCTGAAGTCCACGATCATCTTTGTTTTGTTGACATTGTGTGTGAGGTTATTTTCCTGACACCACACTCCGAGGGCCTCGTCATTGTTGGTAATCAAGCCTACCACTGTAGTGTCGTCTGCAAACTTGATGATTGAGTTGGAGGCGTGCATGGCCACATAGTCATGGGTGAACAGGGATTAAAGTTGAGGGCTGAGAACGCACCCTTGTGGGGCCCCAGTGTTTCCTACCCTCACCACCTGGGGGCGAAGCGTCAGGAAGTCCAGGACCCAGTTGCACAGGGCGTGGATCGAGACCCAGGATGCGGGGCGGGGGTCGAGCTCTGAGGATGCGGCTAGGGATGCCGTCTGGACCGGCAGCCTTGCGAGGGTAAACATGTTTACATGTTTAACTCGCCGTGGTGAAGGAGAACCCGCATGTTTTGGTAGCGGGCCGTTTTCCCCGGGGCGGCAGGGTAGCGGTTGGACTAGTAACCGAAAGGTTGCAAGTTCAAATCCCCGAGCTGTCGTTCTGCCCCTGAACAGGCAGTTAACCTACTGTTCCTAGGCCGTCATTGAAAATAATAATTTGTTCTTTTAACTGACTTGCCTAGTTAAATAAAGATAAAATAAAATAAATTACGGCCACAATGAGATGAAGAGCATTATGCATGTATATTCCTTCCTCCCATTTCTACAGCCAAATCACAGGTAGGAATTAGCAATGCGATGCAATATTTTATTATATAGTGAACAGTGTGAAGTGAAATTCAATGTGTGAATATCAGTGGCAGGTTTTTTGTGTAGCACATGACCATAACATTTAGAAAACAGGAACAAACAGCGCAAACGGAATGCTAGGCCACTGACTTTTTGCCGCCATCGATACTTGGCCTGGTATCATATCAATAATAGGCTTAGTGAATGAGCAGAGGATGTCATCAAATCTCTTTTCAAAATGGTTGACAAAGCCGTCCGCAGAGAGGGAGAAGGGAGGAGTTGGAGGATTAAGGAGGGAAGAGAAGGTGGAAAATAGTTTGCTAGTGTTAGAGGCAGAAGCTTGCATTTTAGAGTGATAGGAAGTGGCTTTAGCAGCAGATACAGAGGCAGAGAAGGTAGAGAAAGGATGATAGGTCCTCTGGATGTTAAATTTTCTTTCATTTTCGCTCAGCTGCCTGCAGCCCTGTTCTGTAAGCTCGCAATCCATCATGGTCAAACACTTGGGGCTGACAGTTGTTGCCCGGAAAGCAGAGCTCAATACTTGAACAATGGCTAAGCTCAGCTGTGTTGTGGCTAGTGAGCGAAGTGATTCACAACAACAAAAACTGCTGCCAAATAAATAGCTTTCTCCAGTGTTTGAAAGTCACTTTAAAAAGCTGTTAATGGAGTTTCAGCCCAGAGATGGAGTGATCGCTGGAGCGGAGGAAAGAGAGATTTGACATTGTTCTCTACATTTCCATCTTGCTTCTCTGGCCGAAACACGGTAGGCATTCAGTCTCCCTCTTCAAAACGCATGCAATCTTCACCAGAGTACATTTGTAATGGCACTGCTTTGACATGGCTAGCTAAATTACATGGGCCTAGTTAACCCTCACAACAACTGCTCCCCAGGCACCAATGACATGGACGTCGATTAAGGCAGCCCCCCGCACTTCTCTGATTCAGAGGGGTTGGGTTAAATGCGGAAGACACAATTCGGTTGAATGCATTCAGTTGTGCAACTGACTTGGTATCCCTTTTCCCAATGGGGGTCCGTCTACCAGCAGACCCATGCAGCTGATATTAAATCAAATCAAATTTTATTTGTCACATACACATGGTTAGCAGATGTTAATGCGAGTGTAGCGAAATGCTTGTGCTTCTAGTTCCGACAATGCAGTAATAACCAACAAGTAATCTAACTAACAATTCCAAAACTACTGTCTTATACACAGTGTAAGGGGATAAAGAATATGTACATAAGGATATATGAATGAGTGATGGTACAGAGCAGCATAGGCAAGATACAGTAGATGATATCGAGTACAGTATATGCATATGAGATAAGTATGTAAACCAAGTGGCATAGTTAAAGTGGCTAGTGATACATGTATTACATAAGGATGCAGTCGATGATATAGAGTACAGTATATACGTATGCATATGAGATGAATAATGTAGGGTAAGTAACATTATATAAGGTAGCATTGTTTAAAGTGGCTAGTGATTTATTTACATCATTTCCCATCAATTCCCATTATTAAAGTGGCTGGAGTTGAGTCAGTGTCATTGTCAGTGTGTTGGCAGCAGCCACTCAATGTTAGTGGTGGCTGTTTAGCAGTCTGATGGCCTTGAGATAAACAGAAAAACAGCTTCTTTCTGATACCACAATGTTTCATCAATCTTCTAATTGGGCTTTGAGGGATCCATCTTCCAATGCAGGTGAAAAGAACACAAAGCAGTGTTCTGTCACCAGACACTCCTACATTGTCAAAAAAGGGTGGGAAATACCTCAAAAGAACAAATGATGTCAGCCATGGATGTAGAGATAAGTGGCAAAAGTCATGTGCGATAGAGAATCATTCCGATATCCTGGTCCTCTATCCTATGTATCCTTTATCCTCATCCTATATGTCACCAATGTTTATGTCATTGCTGACTGCCATCATAATTGCATTCCTCCAATAGGAGTAAAAGCTATACCAAGACAACGTACATTCTGCTAGGTAGCTGTGTTGCATTCCAACCTCCAGGTGTTTTTTTGTATCTGGTTGTTTGGGGAGAACGGCTAATGAGGTCCCCGGACAAACGCGGCAGCAGGTGTGAGGTTCTGGAAGGGTCTGAAGGGTTGGTTAGACACAGCACACCTCCGTGACCCTGACCTCTGTTGTCCCCCTAATCTGAGAGCCTTCACCCCATTTGAGAACAAGCGTGCACACACACACACATAGACACAGACATGGACACACACACACAGACATAGACACACACACACACAGGGTTGTGTATTCCTTTAGGATTACATTGCTACACACACACTTTCCTCTCACAGGTCCCCCTTTCTCCTGTCCCTCCCATGACTTTCCTCCATCCTTTTGTTCATTCCTTGACTCTCGCAGGCTGAAAAATTTTCATTCCCATTAGGAAAAAGCAGGGACGATAGCTCGACTGAAGGGGGCTCTCCATCTTTTCACAGCACTCAATGGCAGAATGCGTGTGTGTGGAGAGAGCATTGATCTTTAACACACTCATTAACGGTAATTTTCAATTAGGCCCTAGCCCATTTAAAATGACAACATTCTCATAAGGAGAGAGAGTGGGACAATTATTACGCTGCCTTTTCAAACACAGTCTCTCTCACATGACCACCTTTGATGGAACTGGCAATTTCTTCTATAATGGAGCTAGGGTTATGATTGAGAAATAAAGGGCAGAAGAAATTGTGATGTCTTTCCTGGGAAATCACTGTACGTACTGTCTTGTTAAGATATGCCTATTTTATGCTATTACGAGATGCCGCCAAACTAAAATACCCAAACTGTTTTTTCTGTTCCTGGAAAATATTTGGGTTAAATAAATGCAGTGTTACTCCAATGATTTTTTAAAGCAGCGATGGTAAAGTTTGCATAGAGGGCCACACACATTTTCCTTCCTGCAATTCTACACATTTTGTCATGGGGCGGAGGTACATTTTTAAATTTTAAAGCTAGTCAAGTGTCCTGCACTTGAACACATTTTGCCATGGCTTATGTCGAGTTCTTATGCTATCTGAGTGACTCAAACATAACAGAATTAATGGGTACCCCATGACATTACATTTAATACATTTTGGATTCTCCCTGACTAGTTTTTATTCTGGTGGTTGTTAGTTCTCAAAATATGATCTTGGTTGTTTTTTGTAGTGGCAGCCACGAATTAGCAGTGGCGGCCCACCACTGCTAAATGAATATAGCGGAAACACTGACGTGCTTGTAATGCACTATGAAGATGGCATTCATGTGTGACCGATCCCCCTTTCAGGCAAGAGGACAGAAGCTGGTAACGAAAGTTAGCAGAGCATAACTTACCTGCATTGATCATTCTATGATCTTCAGATGGCAAAGCGAGGGGGGAAGAGAAAAGGGAAGACAAAAGACAAAATCAGTAAGTACTAATTGGAAAAACATAGGCACCATTTTAGACACTGGAATGAAAAGGGGCAGATGAGGATATTTGAGTGACACAGTGACAGGGAGAAGCAGAAAGGTCAGAGGTGGTGTTCGGGGTTGATGGACAAGCATAAACGCACACCTTCACAAGTCAACAACCCCATGACAACATGGGAAATGTGAGTTCCTGCTTTCATGTCAAAGTTTTAAAAAATTGGAATATACACAGGACCAGTCAAAAGTTTGGACACACCTACTCATTCAAGGGTTTTTCTTTAGTTTTACTATTTTCTACATTATAGAATAGTATATTATAGAATAGTAGTTAAGACATCAAAACTATGGAATAACACATATTGAATCATGTAGTAACCAAAAAAGTATAAACCAAAATATATTTTATATTTGAGTTTCTTCAAAGTAGACACCCTTTGCCTTGATGACAGCTTTGCACACTCTTGGCATTCTCTCAACCAGCTTCATGGAATGCTTTTCAATTAACAGGTGTGCCTTGTTAAAAGTTAATTTGTGGAATTTCTTTCCTTTGTAATGCCTTTGACCCAATCAGTTGTGTTGTGACAAGGTAAGGGTGGTATACAGAAAACAGTCCTATTTGGTAAAAACCCAAGACCATATTATGGCAAGAACAGGGGAACGACAGGCCATCGTTACTTTAAGACATGAAGATCAGTCAATCCGGAACATTTCATGTACTTTTTCTTCAAGTTCAGTCGCAAGTTACCTCTGCTGCAGAGGACTAGAGTTAACTGAATTTCAGATTGCAACCCAAATAAATGCTTCACAGAGTTCAAGTAACAGACACACCTCAACATCAACTGTTCAGAGGAGACTGTGTGAATCAGGCTTTCATGGTTGAATTGCTGCAAAGAAACCACTACTAAAGCACACGAATGAGAAGAGGAGACTTGCTTGGGCCAAGAAACACAAGCAATGGACAGTAGACGGGTGGAAATAAACTCAGCAAAAAAAGAAACGTCCTCTCACTGTCAACTGCTGTTATTTTCAGCAAACTGAACATGTGTAAATATTTGTATGAACATAACAATATTCACCAACTGAGACATAAACTGAACAAGTTGCACAGACATGTGACTCACAGAAATTGAATAATGTGTCCCTGAACAATGGGGTGGCGGGGGACAAAATCAAAAGTAACAGTCAGTATCTGGTGTGGCCACCAGCTGCATTAAGTACTGCAGTGCATCTCCTCCTCATGGACTGCACCAGATTTGCCAGTTATTGCTGTGAGATGTTACCCCACTCTTCCACCAAGGCACCTGCAAGTTCCAGGACATTTCTGGGGGGAATGGCCCTAGCCCTTGTGGCGGCCCTGAATTTTTCTGAACCGTCTCAGTGCTTCTCCTTCCAATAGGGTGCTTTCCCTTTAATTCCCAATTAAATAGCCAGCATCAGCTGCGCAAAAGTGGGGTTGTGATGGAGACGTGAATGAGGACGTGTTCAACCCTCAGTTCCGAAGCTTCTCTATTCCGTTTGTTTTGTTGCCTTTAAACGTGTGTTTTGTAGTCTAATAGAGTTTTACCCAGGATAGTCCGTGGACTACACCTCTCTGTTCTTCCTGGCCTTTCTCCGCTGGAGATCTGTTAGCGGATTGGATTGTCTGACTGACCGACTACAACCTTTGTGTATACGGTATTTCATTTGTTTTGATGTGATGTATACTGTGATGATTTATGTAGTTAGTTGGAGTTGAGGACTTAGTAAGAGTTGATACGCTTTAAAGTTCTGTGGTAAAATAATTGTTACATTGATTGTATGATTAATACTGGGTTTACGATACACTTGAATGAACGGACAAACATTGCGTGACAACGGTCACTTGAGTTCCTTGAACTCCTTTAACGGGCTGGACTCTTATTAGGCCCGAGGTACAGGACATTTCTGGAGGAACCAGAACTCATTGTGTTATATTATATGTGTGTGTAATCATTTATGTTGGTAATACAACCCACGCAAAATAATATAGTTGTTTTTTAAGTTCTTTCCAATTTTTTAAGGGTTAATGAAAAGTTTATTTCCATCCTGACTTTTACATAAGTCCTTTGTATTGGTGTAGACTTGACGGACCAGATGGGACTCATTCCCTCCCAAACCAAAAGGAGAAACCAATTTCTCTGGTAGGCACAAATCGATCCCTCTCCAGAGTACAGGCCTCAATGTATCCTTCATTCCGTCGACGATAAACGCAAATCTGACCATCACCCCTGGTGAGATAAAACCGTGACTCGTCAGTGAAGAGCAGTTTTTTGCATGTCCTGTCTGGTCCAGCCACTGTGGGTTTGTGCCCATTGGCAACGTTGTTGCCAGTGATGTCTGGTGAGGACCTGCCTTACAACAGGCCTACAAGCCCTCAGTCCAGCCTCTCCTTGCCTATTGCGGCCATTCTGAGCACTGATGGAGGGATTGTGCGTTCCTGGTGTAAGTCGGGCAGTTGTTGTTGTCATCCTGTACCTGTCCCGCAGGTGTGATGTTAGGATGTACCGATCCTGTGCAGGTGTTGTTATACGTGTTCTGCCACTGCGAGGACGATCAGCTGTCCGTCCTGTCCCCCTGTAGCGCTGTCTTAGGCATCTCACGGTATGGACATTGCAATTTAATACCCTGGCCACATCTGCAGTCCTCATGCCTCCCTGCAGCATGCCTAAGGCACGTTCACGCGGATGAGCAGGGTCCCTGGGCATCTTTCTTTTGGTGTTTTTCAGAGTCAGTAAAAAGGTCTCTTTAGTGTCCTAAGTTTTCATAAGTGTGACCTTAATTGCCTATCGTCTGTAATGACTGTTCCACAGGTGCATGTTCATTAATTGTTTATGGTTAATTGAACAAGCATGGGAAACAGTGTTTAAACACTTTACAATGAAGATCTGTGAAGTTAATTCAGAAAAATCTAATTATCTTTGAAAGACAGTGTCTTGAAAAAGGGACGTTTCTTTTTTTGCTGAGTTTGTCCTTTTGGTCTGATGAGTCCAAATGTGAGATTTTTCATTTAAATCACCGTGTGTTTGTGAGACACAGATTAGGTGAATGGATGATCTCCGCATATGGTTCCCACCATTAGTTGGACCACAGAGTGACGGAAAAGCAGCCAACAAGTGCTCAGCATATTGTGGGAACTCTTTCAAGACTGTTGGAAAAGTATTCCAGGTGAAGATGGTTGGGAGAATGCCATGAGTGTACAAATAAAATATATTTTCATTTGTTTAACACTTTTTTTGGTTACTACATGTGTTATTTAATTGTTTTGATGTCTTCACTAGTTTATTCTACAATGTAGAAAATAGTAAAAAATAAAGAAAAACCCTTGAATGAGTAGGTGTGTACAAACTTTTGACTGGTACTGTATGCAAACAAGATATTTCTGTATTTCATTTTCAATACATTTGCAAAACAAATTACAAATATGTTTCACTTTGTCATTATAGGGGATTGTGTGTAGATGGGTGAGGAAATAAAATGTGATCCATTTTGAATTCAGGCTGTAATAAGTCAAGGGTTATGAATACTTGAAGGCACTGTAATTACCAGAACATATGTGACCCGAGTCAGGAAACTAGGTGTATGTCGCATGTCATGACTTCACAGGAGAGCCGTGAAGTCGTTATCAAGAATATCAACAAAGAGGGTTGCCTCGCTTCTAGTCCATAGGAAACTATGCAGTATTCAGTTTATGAGAGTATTTTACTCGCTCATGTCTGGAATCCAGAATCCACGCTTCAAGAATGTTTTGATCACGCGGTTGGGACATGTTCCAGGTAGCCTCAGAGAATAATATAGATTTATACGCTGATTCAGTGAGTGAGTTTATAATCACATTTAACCACGGAAAGATGACCGGGAATATGGCCTAATACAAACAGTGTAGTTATTCCCTCCACAAGGCAATCAAACAAGCAAAACGTCAGTACAGGTGAAAAAGTGGAGTCGCAATTCAGCAGCTCAGTCACGAGGCGTATGTGGCTGGGTCCACAGGCAATCAAGGACTAAAAAAAGAAAACCAGCCACATCATGGACACCGACATCTTGCTTCCAGACAAACTAAACACCTTTGCTCGCTTTCAGGACAAGACAGTGCCACCGACGCGGCCCACTACCAAGGACTGCGGCCCCCCCCACCTCTCCTCCGTGGCCGATGAAAGACATTTAAATGTGTTAACCCTCGCAATGCTGCCGACCCAGACGGTGTGTTTACGGACATATTCAAGTCTGCTGTCCCCACATGCTTCAAGATGGCCACCATTGTTCCTGTACCCAAGAAAGCTAAGGTAACTGAACTAAATGACTATCACCCCGTAGCACTCACTTCTGTCATCATGAAGTGCGTTGAGAGACTAGTCAAGAATCATAACACCTCCACCATACCTGTCACCCTAGACCCACTCCAATTTGCATACCGCCCCAATAGGTCCACAGACGATGCAATCGCCATCACACTGCCCTAACCCATCTGAACAAGAGGAATACCTATTTAAGAATGCTCAGCATTCAACACCATAGTACCCTCCATGCTCAACATTAAGCTTGAGGCCCTGGGTCTCAACTCCGCCCTCAGCGATTGGGTCCTGGACTTCCTGACTTCCTGGTCCCCAAAGCACACATATCCCTGGGTCGCTCGTCTCTTCAGTTCGCTGCAGCTAGTGACTGGAACAGTTTTTTCAATCTCTTCATTCAAAGACTCAATCATGGACACTCTTACTGACAGTTGTGGCTGCTTTGCGTGTTGTATTGTTGTCTGTATCTTCTTGCCCTTTGTGCTGTTGTCTGTGCCCAATAATGTTGGCACCATGTTTTGTGCTGCTACCATGTTGTTTTGCTACCATGTTGTTGTCATGTTGTGTTGCTGCCTTGCTATGTTGTTGTCTTAGGTCCCTCATACATATACACACACATATACATATACACACACATATACATATACACACACACACACACACACACACACATATATATACACATACACACATACATAAATATATATTCCCAGCCCCAGTCCCCACAGGAGGTCTTTTGCTTTTTTCCTTTTGATAGGCCATCATTGTAAATAATAATTTGTTCTTAACTGACTTGCCTAGTTGAATAAAGGTTAAATAAATAAGCTACATTTCCTAATGTTTTTCTTAAAGTCAATCTGGCATTTTACCAGAGAAAAGTAAGCTGGCTACACAGAGAAATGTACCGTAGAAAAGTATCTACACCTCAGTCAGAGCGCTGAGAATACTGAATGTGAATTCTCATCCGAGTGGAGAAGTGCAACTGAAGCAGAAAAGTCTAATGTTGAGCGGAAATTACAATAAGAAGCATTCTAGATCTGCTTTTAGCAAGATACTTTGTGACATCTTTTTTATCTGCGTGAAAAACACAGAATTCTGCACTAACACAACCCCTAAGTTTAACTTGCTAGTTATCTAAGTAAGTGGCTGAATTAATAAGGTGACGGGACATCACATTGTGTTAGTTTTCTGCCGTGTTTGAGAAGTCAAAGCCGTTTGGATGCGTTATCTGTACAGCTGCCACTGTTATCTTACGTTTTTCTCCTTGCCGTTTTCAACCACTCTGCTCCCTATATTCTCAGAGCAGAGAAGGCAGGCCCGTTGCCCTAGCGACTCCAGACTCCACACAGACACAGCATGTGCACATGCTGCTCCAGAGCCAGTACTATTTTTCCTTCAGACAAGCATGCGTCAAAACATTGATCGTTTGCAAAATGTCTCTCGTTCACATTCACTTGTAAATGTCCAAACTCGCAAAAATGACATTCGGTAGCTCCTACATATATATGAATAACTTTATGAGATGGATTGCCTGCCTTTGAGAATCTATGTTCTGGCGCCGACAGAGATGGCCGCCTCGCATTCCTAGGAAACTATGCAGTATTTCGATTTTTTATGTTTTATTACATACTATTGGATATAAGAGCAACGTCAACTTACCAACATTACGACCAGGAATACAACTTTCCAGAGGCGGATCCTCTGTTTGGTCAAACACCCAGGGAAATGGATCGGATTCCATCCTGTGACCCAAAACAACTGCTCAGCAGAAGGGGCAGACAGAGCGGTCTTCTGGTCAGGCTCCGTAGACGGGCACATTACGCATCACTCCCGAGTATACTACTCGCCAATGTCTCTTGACAACAAGGTAGACGAAATCCGAGCAAGGGTTGCCTTCTAGAGAGACATCAGAGATTGTAACGTTTCTTTGCGCATCGCGTCAACAGAAACAAACATCTCTCTGGTAAGAAGAAGAGCGGGGGTGTATGCCTTATGATTGACGAGACGTGGTGTGATCATAACATATAGGAACTCAAGTCCTTTTGTTCACCTGACCTAGAATTCCTTACAATCAAATGCCGTCCGCATTATCTACCAAGAGAATCCTCTTCGATTATAATCACAGCCATGTATAACCCCCCCAGACACATTGAAAGAACTTCATTGGATTCTATGTAAACTGGAATACACATATCCTGAGGCTGCATTTATTGTAGCTGGGGATTTTAACAAGGCTAATCTGAAAACAAATTTTATCAGCATATCGAATGTGCGACCAGGGCTGATAAAACCCTGGATCCTTGCTACTCTAACTTCTGCGATGCATACAAAGCCCTCCCCGCCCTCCTTTCGGAAAATATGACCACGACTCCATTTTGTTGCTCCCAGCCTATAGACAGAAACTAAAGCAGGAAGCGCCCGTGCTCAGGTCTGTTCAACGCTGGTCCGACCAATCTGATTCCACACTTCAAGACTGCTTCGATTACGTGGACTAGCGTCGGACAATACGCTGATTCGGTGAGCGAGTTTATTAGCAAGTGCATTGGTGACGTCGTACCCACAGCGACTATTAAAACCTTCCCCAACCAGAAACTGATTGATGGCAGCATTCACGTAAAACTGAAAGCGCAAACCACTGCTTTTAATCAGAGCAAGGCGACCGGAAACTTGACCGAATACAAACAGTGTAGCTATTCCCTCCGCATGGCAATTAAACAAGCTAAGCGCCAGTATAGAGACAAAGTAGAGTCGCAATTCAACGGCTCCGACGCAAGAGGTATGTGGCAGGGTCTATAGTCAATCACGGACTACGAAAAGAAAACCAGCCCCATCGCGGACCACGATGTGTTGCTCCCAGACAAACTAAACTTCTTTGCTCGCTTTGAGGACAATACAGTGCCACCGACACGGCCCGCTACCAAAACCTGGGGGCTCTCCTTCGCTGCAGCCAACATGAGTAAAACATTTAAACGTGTTAACCCTCGTAAGGCTGCCGGCCCAGACGGCATCCCTAGCCGTGTCCTCAGAGCATGCACAGACCAGCTGGTTGGTGTGTTTACGGACATATTCAATCAACCTTTATCCCAGTCTGCTGTCCCCACATGCTTCAAGAGGGCCACCATTGTTCCTGTACACAAGAAAGCTAAGGTAACTGAGCTAAATGACTATTGCCTCGTAGCACTCACTTCTGTCATCATGAAGTGCTTTGAGAGACTAGTCAAGGATCATATCACCTCCACCCTACCTGACACCCTAGACCCACCCACTCCAATTTGCTTACCGCCCCAATAGGTCCACAGAGACCCTGTGTCTCGACCCCACCCTGTACTACTGGGTCCTGGAATTCCTGACGGGCCGCCCCCATGTGGTGAGGGTAGGAAACAGCATCTCCACCTGGCTGGTCCTCAACACTGGGGCCCCACAAGGGTGCGTTCTCAGCCCTCTCCTGTACTCCCTGTTCACCCATGACTGCGTGGCCATGCACACCTCCAACTCAATCATCAAGTTTGCAGACAACACTACAGTGGTAGGCTTGATTACCAACAACAACGAGATAGCCTACAGGGAGGAGGTGAGGGCCCTCGGAGTGTGGTGTCAGGAAAATAACCTCACACTCAATGTCAACAAAACAAAGGAGATGCATAGGAACAGCTCCCTATCCACATCGGCGGGACAGTGGTAGAGAAGGTGGAAGGTTTTAAGTACCTTGGCGTACACATCATGGACAAACTGAAATGGTTGCAGCAGCGCCTCTTCAACCTCAGGAGGCTGAAGAAAACACCCAAACTTTTACAGATGCACAATCGAGAGCATTCTGTTGGGCTGTATCACCGCCTGGTACGGCAATTGCTCCACCCACAACCGTAAGGCTCTCCAGAGGGTAGTGAGGTCTGCACAACGCATCACCAGGGGGAAACTACCTGCCCTCAAGAACACCTACACCACCTGATGTCACAGGAAGGCCAAAAAGATCAAGGACAACAACCACCCGAGCCACTGCCTGTTCACCCCGCTATCATCCAGAAGGCGAGGTCAGTACTGATGCATCAAAGCTGGGACCGAGAGACTGAAAAACAGCTTCTATCTCAATGCCATCAGACTGTTAAACAGCCATCACTAACATTGAGTGGCTGCTGCCAACATACTGACTCAAATCTCTAGATACTTTAATAATTAAATATTGGATGTAATAAATGTATCACTAGCCACTTTAAACAATGCCACTTTATATAATGTTCAGATACCCTACATTACTCATCTCATGTGTACATACTGTACTCTATACCATCTACTGCATCTTGCCTATGCCGTTCGGCCATCGCTCATCCACATATTTTTATGTACATATTCTTATTCATTCCTTTACACTTGTGTGTATAAGGTAGTTGTTGTGAAATTGTTACATTACTTGTCAGATATTACTGCACGGTCGGAACTAGAAGCACAAGCATTTCGCTACACTCGCATTAACATCTGCTAACCATGTGTATGTGACCAACAAAATTTGATTTGCAATCGTTTATTTCATTTCCGCTTGTTACCATATTTAGCTAGCAGCCTACATGGAAATTCGCTATTACTTGTGCTAATTTTGTTATCAGTCTGGTACCACACGCCCAATGGGCTTGATGCATTTTTCTTTTTAGCCATTGTGTGTACTAAGCCGGCAATACCGTAAATGTGCCCCTTCGAGGAGAAGAACAAACGTGAACCCCTCCCCACTCTCTATTTAACACTTTCACTTGCCGCCTCCATTTTCACCTGCTCTGAGGGCGGATAGCTGTTTCCAATGCAAGCGATTGGTAGGTGGAATTGAATTAGATCCTTATATCCTGTCGATTCCCGGTTTTGCGCCAGACACTGTTTGAAGAAACAAAATCAACTGTCCAATTTTTTCCACACCCATTTGCAAAAACTCGAAGCCACAATATCCACAACGTTTGCTACTCTCTGCCTCTCAGAAACGGCCTCTCAATCAGGAACAAAGAGCCACCCTACGATTCCGAGGCATTTTGTATCGCTGAAGCAAAAGGGATAGAAAAGTTTAAAACATGCGTGGGTCTGTTTGGAATCTGCAGGTCAGCAGTGATAGACGAGGGGCGTCCATCAGCTTCCAGCTGTGAAGCAGGTACACACCATTCTGCCCCCCTTTTCTCTAGCCACTTGAATAAATAGGGGGGCTAGCTAAGAAATTGGGTAGGGTAGGAAGGGTTCTTTTTCCCATTTTTTTTCAAGGTCCTCAGTGAACTTCCTGAGACAATAGCTAAAAGGACGCAAAGAGAAAGCAAAATTGCTTGTCTTCACCGCCGAGGCATCAGTTCAGTTGTCGGAAACGGCGTGAGGACCATGAAGACACACTCTCCCCTTCCCCTCATATCATGCTGGTCCCATTTATCTTCATTTCCGGGAAGGGGTGGGGTTAAAGGTTAATCTAAGATGATCGCCATTGAGGTTCGTACTGAGCGTCATTAACATATCTGGCGCCCAGGCCCATAATTATATGATAGAAATAGACGATGGAAATGTTAAAAGGATTCCTTTCGCTCAAACTGCCTCCTTTCAACAATGGGCACAATTTCACAGCGTGGAACTCCTCATTTCCGCTACGAGCCAGACGGCCTTGTTTAATTTAGTGTGAGGGACTAAATACCTCATTGTTCAAGGGCAAACAGGGGTGCTGGGAAGGACCCCCCAAGTTTAATCAATGAAAGTAAATTAGTGCAATTGTACGCAGATGATTTTTGGCATAATCACTTTTCCGTCAAGTTCGTCAAATTTGATTGTTCTATGGAATTATAGATGATTCAATTTCTCACTCAGCAACTTTGTCTTGCATTTACAACTCCTAAAAACATGTGATTCCCCTCCAGTATGAGTCATTATTCCACAACTCAGCAGAGAGATAGTGGAAGAGATAGCATGAGTACAGCTCCCTGTTTGGGTGCTGGGAGGGAGTTGGGTTATACACATTTTGACAAGAGGTGAGGGTCATAGGGTCCCTTGCTTCCCCTGAGTAGACTCCACTGGCGGATTTGCCTGGGTGAGTGATGGAGGTCAGGTGAAGGTAGGGTAGGAGCTGTAAGGGTGCATCGAGTGGCTAAAAACCCTCCCACCCAAGTGTATTCACAACCTGCTCAGCCACTGTTGATGTTAAATAATAAATAAGAGTCACACGTTTCTTAGATTCCTGCACTGTTGAGAGATGGGCTGCCTGCAGATCGGAGGGGGATTCACACTGTACCCAAAAAGTAATTGGGGGAACATTCAGAACACTCAGGCCTTCCATAAAGTGATGAGTCATGGTGTCACGATCTTGGAAATGAGCGAACCAAGGCGCAGCATGAGTATAGTTCCACATATTTATTTATTATTAAGTGAAAAGAACAAAACAATAACAAAACGTGAGGACGTAGTGCCCAAACACACTAACAATCAATATCCCATAAAACACAATAACAAAACGTGAGGACGTAGTGCCCAAACACTATCAATATCCCACAAAACACAATAACACAACGTGAGGACGTAGTGCCCAAACACACTAACAATCAATATCCCACAAAACACAATAACAAAACGTGAGGACGTAGTGCCCAAACACACTAACAATCAATATCCCACAAAACACAATAACACAACGTGAGGACGTAGTGCCCAAACACACTAACAATCAATATCCCATAAAACACAATAACACAACGTGAGGACGTAGTGCCCAAACACACTAACAATCAATATCCCATAAAACACAATAACACAACGTGAGGACGTAGTGCCCAAACACACTAACAATCAATATCCCACAAAACACAATAACAATCAACCCATGAGGACGTAGTGCCCAAACACACTAACAAACAATATCCCATAAAACACAATAACACAACGTGAGGACGTAGTGCCCAAACACACTAACAATCAATATCCCACAAAACACAATAACAAACGTGAGGACGTAGTGCCCAAACACACTAACAATCAATATCCCACAAAACACAATAACACAACGTGAGGACGTAGTGCCCAAACACACTAACAATCAATCAATATCCCACAAAACACAATAACACAACGTGAGGACGTAGTGCCCAAACACACTATCAATCAATATCCCACAACACACAATAACACAACGTGAGGACGTAGTGCCCAAACACACTAACAATCAATATCCCACAAAACACAATAACACAACGTGAGGACGTAGTGCCCAAACACACTAACAATCAATATCCCACAAAACACAATAACACAACGTGAGGACGTAGTGCCCAAACACACTAACAAACAATATCCCAAACAAAACACAATAACACAACGTGAGGACGTAGTGCCCAAACACACTAACAAAATAATATCCCACAAAACACAATAACACAACGTGAGGACGTAGTGCCCAAACACACTAACAATCAATATCCCATAAAACACAATAACAAAACGTGAGGACGTAGTGCCCAAACACACTAACAATCAATATCCCATAAAACACAATAACACAACGTGAGGACGTAGTGCCCAAACACACTAACAATCAATATCCCACAAAACACAATAACACAACGTGAGGACGTAGTGCCCAAACACACTAACAATCAATCAATATCCCACAAAACACAATAACACAACGTGAGGACGTAGTGCCCAAACACACTAACAATCAATATCCCATAAAACACAATAACACAACGTGAGGACGTAGTGCCCAAACACACTAACAATCAATCAATATCCCATAAAACACAATAACACAACGTGAGGACGTAGTGCCCAAACACACTAACAATCAATATCCCACAAAACACAATAACAAAACGTGAGGACGTAGTGCCCAAACACACTAACAATCAATAAAACGTGAGGACGTATCCCAAACAAAACACAATAACACAAAACACGTGAGGACGTAGTGCCCAAACACACTAACAATCAATATCCCACAAAACACAAAAACACAAACAATGAGGACGTAGTGCCCAAACACACTAACACAATCAATATCCCATAAAACACAATAACACAACGTGAGGACGTAGTGCCCAAACACACTAACAATCAATATCCCACAAAACACAATAACAAAACGTGAGGACGTAGTGCCCAAACACACTAACAATCAATATCCCACAAAACACAATAACAAAACGTGAGGACGTAGTGCCCAAACACACTAACAATCAATATCCCACAAAACACAATAACAAAACGTGAGGACGTAGTGCCCAAACACAACAAACAATCAATATCCCAAAAACAACAATAACACAAAACACGTGAGGACGTAGTGCCCAAACACACTAACAATCAATATCCCACAAAACACAATAACACAACGTGAGGACGTAGTGCCCAAACACACTAACAATCAATAATCCCAAAAACACAATAACACAACGTGAGGACGTAGTGCCCAAACACACTAACAATCAATATCCCATAAAACACAATAACACAACGTGAGGACGTAGTGCCCAAACACACACACTAACAATCAATCAATATCCCATAAAACACAATAACACAACGTGAGGACGTAGTGCCCAAACACACTAACAATAAAAACACAATAACACAACGTGAGGACGTAGTCCCACAACGTGAGGACGTAGTGCCCAAACACACTAACAATCAATATCCCACAAAACACAATAACACAACGTGAGGACGTAGTGCCCAAACACACTAACAATCAATATCCCACAAAACACAATAACACAACGTGAGGACGTAGTGCCCAAACACACTAACAATCAATATCCCACAAAACACAATAACAAAACGTGAGGACGTAGTGCCCAAACACACTAACAATCAATAATCCCACAAAACACAATAACAAACGTGAGGACGTAGTGCCCAAACACACTAACAATCAATATCCCACAAAACACAATAACAAAACGTGAGGACGTAGTGCCCAAACACACTAACAATCAATCAATATCCCAAAAACACAATAACAAAAACGTGAGGACGTAGTGCCCAAACACACTAACAATCAATATCCCATAAAACACAATAACAAAACGTGAGGACGTAGTGCCCAAACACACTAACAATCAAATCCCATATCCCATAAAACACAATAACACAACGTGAGGACGTAGTGCCCAAACACACTAACAATCAATATCCCATAAAACACAATAACACAACGTGAGGACGTAGTGCCCAAACACACTAACAATCAATATCCCACAAAACACAATAACACAACGTGAGGACGTAGTGCCCAAACACACTAACAATCAATCAATAAACACACTAAAACAATCAATATCCCAAAAACACAATAACACAACGTGAGGACGTAGTGCCCAAACACACTAACAATCAATCAATATCCCACAAAACACAATAACACAACGTGAGGACGTAGTGCCCAAACACACTAACAATCAATATCCCACAAAACACAATAACACAACGTGAGGACGTAGTGCCCAAACACACTAACAATCAATATCCCACAAAACACAATAACAAAACGTGAGGACGTAGTGCCCAAACACACTAACAATCAATATCCCATAAAACACAATAACACAACGTGAGGACGTAGTGCCCAAACACACTAACAATCAATATCCCATAAAACACAATAACACAACGTGAGGAAGTAGTGCCCAAACACACTAACAATCAATATCCCATAAAACACAATAACACAACGTGAGGACGTAGTGCCCAAACACACTAACAATCAATATCCCACAAAACACAATAACACAACGTGAGGACGTAGTGCCCAAACACACTAACAATCAATCAATATCCCACAACACAATAACACAACGTGAGGACGTAGTGCCCAAACACACTAACAATCAATCAATATCCAACAAAACACAATAACACAACGTGAGGACGTAGTGCCCAAACACACTAACAATCAATATCCCACAAAACACAATAACACAACGTGAGGACGTAGTGCCCAAACACACTAACAATCAATATCCCACAAAACACAATAACAAAACGTGAGGACAAACACACTAACAATCAATATCCCAGGAGGACGTAGTGCCCAAACACACTAACAATCAATCAATATCCCACAAAACACAATAACAAACGTGAGGACGTAGTGCCCAAACACACTAACAATCATAGGTGAGGACCCACACTAAAACACAATAACACAACGTGAGGACGTAGTGCCCAAACACACTAACAATCAATATCCCAAAAAACACAATAACACAACGTGAGGACGTAGTGCCCAAACACACTAACAATCAATATCCCACAAAACACAATAACAAACGTGAGGACGTAGTGCCCAAACACACTAACAATCAATATCCCATAAAACACAATAACACAACGTGAGGACGTAGTGCCCAAACACACTAACAATCAATATCCCATAAAACACAATAACACAAAACGTGAGGACGTAGTGCCCAAACACACTAACAATCAATATCCCACAAAACACAATAACACAACGTGAGGACGTAGTGCCCAAACACACTAACAATCAATATCCCAAAAACAAAACACAATAACACAACGTGAGGACGTAGTGCCCAAACACACTAACAATCAATATCCCATAAAACACAATAACACAACGTGAGGACGTAGTGCCCAAACACACTAACAATCAATATCCCACAAAACAAACAAAAAAACGTGAGGACGTAGTGCCCAAACACACTAACAATCAATATCCCACAAAACACAATAACACAACGTGAGGACGTAGTGCCCAAACACACTAACAATCAATATCCCAAACAAAAACACAATAACAAACGTGAGGACGTAGTGCCCAAACACACTAACAATCAATATCCCACAAAACACAATAACACAACGTGAGGACGTAGTGCCCAAACACACTAACAATCAATATCCCATAAAACACAATAACAATCAACGTGAGGAGTGCCCAAACACACTAACAATCAATATCCCACAAAACACAATAACACAACGTGAGGACGTGCCCAAACACACTAACAATCAATATCCCACAAAACACAATAACACAACGTGAGGACGTAGTGCCCAAACACACTAACAATCAATATCCCACAAAACACAATAACACAACGTGAGGACGTAGTGCCCAAACACACTAACAATCAATATCCCACAAAACACAATAACACAACGTGAGGACGTAGTGCCCAAACACACTAACAATCAATATCAAAAACACAATAACACAACACAACGTGAGGACGTAGTGCCCAAACACACTAACAATCAATATCCCACAAACACAAAACACACTAACACAACGTGAGGACGTAGTGCCCAAACACACTAACAATCAATATCCCACAACACACAATAACACAACGTGAGGACGTAGTGCCCAAACACACTAACAAACAATATCCCATAAAACACAATAACAAAACGTGGGGACGTAGTGCCCAAAAACACTAACAAACAATCAATATCCCACAAAACACAGGTGGGGAAATAGCTACCTAAATATGATCCCCAATCAGAGGCAACGATAAACAGCTGCCTCTAATTGGGAACCACATTAGCAACATACATAGAAATAGATATACTAGATAACCACCTAGTCACACCCTGACCTACTGCACCATAGAGAACCAAGGGCTCTCTATGGTCAGGGCGTGACACATGTCGCGGTGGCGGCGATGACGTCAAACAGTCCTCAGTCGGCCCCCTGCGTTTAATATGCACCAGCCCAATCTATCATTTCAAGTCCAAGCCAAGCATTATTCCATTTTGCATACTATTTCAACTTTTTGTGCACATTATGTTCAATCTTTGAAAGAGCACTTTCAGCATGAAACTCTCAATTTCATCATCAAAACAGATGTTATTTGTTACTTTTTTCTTGCAGAACATATTAGTCAAGATGGGGGCATTTTTCAACACCAGAATATTCATTTGCAGCCATTTAAAAAATGGGACATAGTCACAGTAGTTGATTCTGAACCCCTGAACCCATAAATATCCATGACCGTCAGGGAGGCCAAAGTGATTACATTGTCTCACTTGGGCCAGGGAGAGGAAAGTGAGTCCCCTGTGTACACACACACACACACACACACACACACACACACACACACACACACACACACACACACACACACACACACACACACACACACACACACACACACACACACACACACACACACACACACACACACACACACACACAGAGAATGCTCAGCCCTCTGTTTCCCTTGTGTTAAGCGAGATAAAACAGCTGAAAAGGCTGCAATCAATCTTCATCCTGGGTGGCATGGGCTATAGTTTAGCTTGGCGTTAATGAAGGTTGTGTCATTTTTCTCTCCTCCTCTGTTCTGGGAGGGAGATGAAGTAATTGACGTCTACGTTAATGAAGTGCATCCACCTCTCCCCAAAGATAGAAGAGACTACATCATGCAGCCTAGGACCACACACACACAAACACACACAGTACTAGGAAACAGTCATACCACCAACTCTGTAACACAAACAGTACTAGGAAACAGTCACACCGCCAACTCTCTAACACAAACACACACAGTACTAGGAAACAGTCATACCACCAACTCTGTAACACAAACAGTACTAGGAAACAGTCACACCGCCAACTCTCTAACACAAACACACACAGTACTAGGAAACAGTCACACCACCAACTCTCTAACACAAACACACACAGTACTAGGAAACAGTCACACCACCAACTCTCTAACACAAACACACATAGTACTAGGAAACAGTCACACCACCAACTCTCTAAAACAAACAGTACTAGGAAATAGTCACACCACCAACTCTCTAACACAAACAGTACTAGGAAACAGTCATACCACCAACTCTCTAACACAAACACACACAGTACTAGGAAACAGTCACACCACCAACTCTCTAACACAAACAGTACTAGGAAACAGTTACACCACCAACTCTCTAACACAAACAGTACTAGGAAACAGTCATACCACCAACTCTCTAACACAAACAGTACTAGGAAACAGTCACACCACCAACTCTCTAACACAAACAGTACTAGGAAACAGTCATACCACCAACTCTCTAACACAAACACACACAGTACTAGGAAACAGTCACACCACCAACTCTCTAACACAAACAGTACTAGGAAACAGTTACACCACCAACTCTCTAACACAAACACACACAGTACTAGGAAACAGTCACACCACCAACTCTCTAACACAAACACACACAGTACTAGGAAACAGTCACACCATCAACTCTCTAACACAAACACACACAGTACTAGGAAACAGTCACACCACCAACTCTCTAACACAAACAGTACTAGGAAGCAGTCACACCACCAACTCTCTAACACAAACACACACAGTACTAGGAAACAGTCACACCACCAACTCTCTAACACAAACAAACACAGTACTAGGAAACAGTCACACCACCAACTCTCTAACACAAACACACACAGTACTAGGAAACAGTCATACCATCAACACTCTAACACAAACACACACAGTACTAGGAAACAGTCACACCACCAACTCTCTAACACAAACACACACAGTACTAGGAAACAGTCACACCACCAACTCTCTAACACAAACACACACAGTACTAGGAAACAGTCACACCACCAACTCTCTAACACAAACACACACAGTACTAGGAAACAGTCACACCACCAACTCTCTAACACAAACACACACAGTACTAGGAAACAGTCACACCACCAACTCTCTAACACAAACAGTACTAGGAAACAGTCACACCATCAACTCTCTAACACAAACACACACAGTACTAGGAAGCAGTCACACCATCAACTCTCTAACACAAACACACACAGTACTAGGAAACAGTCACACCATCAACTCTCTAACACAAACACACACAGTACTAGGAAACAGTCACACCACCAACTCTCTAACACAAACAGTACTAGGAAGCAGTCACACCACCAACTCTCTAACACAAACACACACAGTACTAGGAAACAGTCACACCACCAACTCTCTAACACAACCAGTACTAGGAAACAGTTACACCACCAACTCTCTAACACAAACACACACAGTACTAGGAAACAGTCACACCACCAACTCTCTAACACAAACACACACAGTACTAGGAAACAGTCACACCATCAACTCTCTAACACAAACACACACAGTACTAGGAAACAGTCACACCACCAACTCTCTAACACAAACAGTACTAGGAAGCAGTCACACCACCAACTCTCTAACACAAACACACACAGTACTAGGAAACAGTCACACCACCAACTCTCTAACACAAACAAACACAGTACTAGGAAACAGTCACACCACCAACTCTCTAACACAAACACACACAGTACTAGGAAACAGTCATACCATCAACACTCTAACACAAACACACACAGTACTAGGAAACAGTCACACCACCAACTCTCTAACACAAACACACACAGTACTAGGAAACAGTCACACCACCAACTCTCTAACACAAACACACACAGTACTAGGAAACAGTCACACCACCAACTCTAACACAAACACACACAGTACTAGGAAACAGTCACACCACCAACTCTCTAACACAAACAGTACTAGGAAACAGTCACACCATCAACTCTCTAACACAAACACACACAGTACTAGGAAGCAGTCACACCATAAACTCTCTAACACAAACACACACAGTACTAGGAAACAGTCACACCACCAACTCTCTAACACAAACACACACAGTACTAGGAAGCAGTCACACCATCAACTCTCTAACACAAACACACACAGTACTAGGAAACAGTCACACCACCAACTCTCTAACACAAACAGTACTAGGAAACAGTCATACCACCAACTCTCTAACACAAACACACACAGTACTAGGAAACAGTCACACCACCAACTCTCTAACACAAACAGTACTAGGAAACAGTTACACCACCAACTCTCTAACACAAACAGTACTAGGAAACAGTCATACCACCAACTCTCTAACACAAACAGTACTAGGAAACAGTCACACCACCAACTCTCTAACACAAACAGTACTAGGAAACAGTCATACCACCAACTCTCTAACACAAACACACACAGTACTAGGAAACAGTCACACCACCAACTCTCTAACACAAACAGTACTAGGAAACAGTTACACCACCAACTCTCTAACACAAACACACACAGTACTAGGAAACAGTCACACCACCAACTCTCTAACACAAACACACACAGTACTAGGAAACAGTCACACCATCAACTCTCTAACACAAACACACACAGTACTAGGAAACAGTCACACCACCAACTCTCTAACACAAACAGTACTAGGAAGCAGTCACACCACCAACTCTCTAACACAAACACACACAGTACTAGGAAACAGTCACACCACCAACTCTCTAACACAAACAAACACAGTACTAGGAAACAGTCACACCACCAACTCTCTAACACAAACACACACAGTACTAGGAAACAGTCATACCATCAACACTCTAACACAAACACACACAGTACTAGGAAACAGTCACACCACCAACTCTCTAACACAAACACACACAGTACTAGGAAACAGTCACACCACCAACTCTCTAACACAAACACACACAGTACTAGGAAACAGTCACACCACCAACTCTCTAACACAAACACACACAGTACTAGGAAACAGTCACACCACCAACTCTAACACAAACACACACAGTACTAGGAAACAGTCACACCACCAACTCTCTAACACAAACAGTACTAGGAAACAGTCACACCATCAACTCTCTAACACAAACACACACAGTACTAGGAAGCAGTCACACCATCAACTCTCTAACACAAACACACACAGTACTAGGAAACAGTCACACCATCAACTCTCACAAACACACACAGTAGGAAACAGTCAAACCACCAACTCTCTAACACAAACAGTACTAGGAAGCAGTCACACCACCAACTCTCTAACACAAACACACACAGTACTAGGAAACAGTCACACCACCAACTCTCTAACACAAACACAGTACTAGGAAACAGTTACACCACCAACTCTCTAACACAAACACACACAGTACTAGGAAACAGTCACACCACCAACTCTCTAACACAAACACACACAGTACTAGGAAACAGTCACACCATCAACTCTCTAACACAAACACACACAGTACTAGGAAACAGTCACACCACCAACTCTCTAACACAAACAGTACTAGGAAGCAGTCACACCACCAACTCTCTAACACAAACACACACAGTACTAGGAAACAGTCACACCACCAACTCTCTAACACAAACAAACACAGTACTAGGAAACAGTCACACCACCAACTCTCTAACACAAACACACACAGTACTAGGAAACAGTCATACCATCAACACTCTAACACAAACACACACAGTACTAGGAAACAGTCACACCACCAACTCTCTAACACAAACACACACAGTACTAGGAAACAGTCACACCACCAACTCTCTAACACAAACACACACAGTACTAGGAAACAGTCACACCACCAACTCTAACACAAACACACACAGTACTAGGAAACAGTCACACCACCAACTCTCTAACACAAACAGTACTAGGAAACAGTCACACCATCAACTCTCTAACACAAACACACACAGTACTAGGAAGCAGTCACACCATAACTCTCTAACACAAACACACACAGTACTAGGAAACAGTCACACCACCAACTCTCTAACACAAACACACACAGTACTAGGAAGCAGTCACACCATCAACTCTCTAACACAAACACACACAGTACTAGGAAACAGTCACACCACCAACTCTCTAAACACACAAACAGTACTAGGAAGCAGTCACACCACCAACTCTCTAACACAAACACACACAGTACTAGGAAACAGTCACACCACCAACTCTCTAACACAAACAGTACTAGGAAGCAGTCACACCACCAACTCTCTAACACAAACACACACAGTACTAGGAAGCAGTCACACCACCAACTCTCTAACACAAACACACACAGTACTAGGAAACAGTCACACCACCAACTCTCTAACACAAACAAACACAGTACTAGGAAACAGTCACACCACCAACTCTCTAACACAAACACACACAGTACTAGGAAACAGTGATACCATCAACACTCTAACACAAACACACACAGTACTAGGAAACAGTCACACCACCAACTCTCTAACACAAACACACACAGTACTAGGAAACAGTCACACCACCAACTCTCTAACACAAACACACACAGTACTAGGAAACAGTCACACCACCAACTCTCTAACACAAACACACACAGTACTAGGAAACAGTCACACCACCAACTCTAACACAAACACACACAGTACTAGGAAACAGTCACACCACCAACTCTCTAACACAAACAGTACTAGGAAACAGTCACACCATCAACTCTCTAACACAAACACACACAGTACTAGGAAACAGTCACACCATCAACTCTCTAACACAAACACACACAGTACTAGGAAACAGTCACACCATCAACTCTCTAACACAAACACACACAGTACTAGGAAACAGTCACACCACCAACTCTCTAACACAAACAGTACTAGGAAGCAGTCACACCACCAACTCTCTAACACAAACACACACAGTACTAGGAAACAGTCACACCACCAACTCTCTAACACAAACAAACACAGTACTAGGAAACAGTCACACCACCAACTCTCTAACACAAACACACACAGTACTAGGAAACAGTCATACCATCAACACTCTAACACAAACACACACAGTACTAGGAAACAGTCACACCACCAACTCTCTAACACAAACACACACAGTACTAGGAAACAGTCACACCACCAACTCTCTAACACAAACACACACAGTACTAGGAAACAGTCACACCACCAACTCTCTAACACAAACACACACAGTACTAGGAAACAGTCACACCACCAACTCTAACACAAACACAGTACTAGGAAACAGTCACACCACCAACTCTCTAACACAAACAGTACTAGGAAACAGTCACACCATCAACTCTCTAACACAAACACACACAGTACTAGGAAGCAGTCACACCATCAACTCTCTAACACAAACACACACAGTACTAGGAAACAGTCACATCACCAACTCTCTAACACAAACACACACAGTACTAGGAAGCAGTCACACCATCAACTCTCTAACACAAACACACACAGTACTAGGAAACAGTCACACCACCAACTCTCTAACACAAACAGTACTAGGAAGCAGTCACACCACCAACTCTCTAACACAAACACACACAGTACTAGGAAACAGTCACACCACCAACTCTCTAACACAAACACACACAGTACTAGGAAACAGTCACACCACCAACTCTCTAACACAAACACACACAGTACTAGGAAACAGTCACACCACCAACTCCCTAACACAAACACACACAGTACTAGGAAACAGTCACACCACCAACTCTCTAACACAAACAGTACTAGGAAACAGTTACACCACCAACTCTCTAACACAAACACACACAGTACTAGGAAACAGTCACACCACCAACTCTCTAACACAAACACACACAGTACTAGGAAACAGTCATACCACCAACTCTCTAACACAAACACACACAGTACTAGGAAACAGTCACACCACCAACTCTCTAACACAAACAGTACTAGGAAGCAGTCACACCACCAACTCTCTAACACAAACACACACAGTACTAGGAAACAGTCACACCATCAACTCTCTAACACAAACACACACAGTACTAGGAAACAGTCACACCACCAACTCTCTAACACAAACAAACACAGTACTAGGAAACAGTCACACCACCAACTCTCTAACACAAACACACACAGTACTAGGAAACAGTCACACCATCAACTCTCTAACACAAACACACACAGTACTAGGAAACAGTCATACCATCAACTCTCTAACACAAACACACACAGTACTAGGAAACAGTCATACCACCAACTCTCTAACACAAACAGTACTAGGAAGCAGTCACACCACCAACTCTCTAACACAAACACACACAGTACTAGGAAACAGTCACACCACCAACTCTCTAACACAAACACACACAGTACTAGGAAACAGTCATACCATCAACTCTCTAACACAAACACACACAGTACTAGGAAACAGTCATACCACCAACTCTCTAACACAAACAGTACTAGGAAGCAGTCACACCACCAACTCTCTAACACAAACACACACAGTACTAGGAAACAGTCACACCACCAACTCTCTAACACAAACACACACAGTACTAGGAAACAGTCACACCACCAACTCTCTAACACAAACAAACACAGTACTAGGAAACAGTCACACCACCAACTCTCTAACACAAACACACACAGTACTAGGAAACAGTCACACCATCAACTCTCTAACACAAACACACACAGTACTAGGAAACAGTCATACCACCAACTCTCTAACACAAACACACACAGTACTAGGAAACAGTCACACCACCAACTCTCTAACACAAACACACACAGTACTAGGAAACAGTCACACCACCAACTCTCTAACACAAACACACACAGTACTAGGAAACAGTCACACCACCAACTCTAACACAAACACACACAGTACTAGGAAACAGTCACACCACCAACTCTAACACAAACACACACAGTACTAGGAAACAGTCACACCACCAACTCTCTAACACAAACACACACAGTACTAGGAAACAGTCACACCACCAACTCTCTAACACAAACACACACAGTACTAGGAAACAGTCACACCACCAATTCTCTAACACAACACACATAAGGCCAAGACACTATGGTTGGGCTATGTCAACCTTTGTCCTATCGTGATTATGTACCCAAAAAAACATTGTGATATACAATGATATTGCCCCCTATTGACCAACCAAAATGATGTAATTATTTTCATGATGATAAGATTGAATGCTCAATGAATCTTGATTAAATGTTTTCTAATATTCCTTTCTGGTGGAGGAGCTTCAGCATGGAGGAAGGGGGACCTGTGAGAGGAACGTGTGTGTGAGTGTGTGTGTGTGTGTGTGTGTGTGTGTGTGTGTGTGTGTGTGTGTGTGTGTGTGTGTGTGTGTGTGTGTGTGTGTGTGTGTGTGTGTGTGTGTGTGTGTGTGTGTGTGTCTCTGTGTCTGTGAGTCGGACGGCGTGGCGCTCCGTGAGAGAGCAGTGATGAGAAACGTGATGTCTTATTGTAGTGACATAGAAGCAGTCTACTGTCTTCAGAACTGGATAATATTTGGTTTTAAATAACATTGTTCGTTCAAACTATCATAAAGCTGTGATTGAGAATAACCTATGCCTAGGCTATAGACTTCCATTCTTATTATATTTGAAAGCCACAACTTTAGAACAACACCTTCGTAGGCTAGAATATTTGGGAAACTGTTCATAACTTTAACTTGTCTTCAAGCTTTTACAATAGGCCAGTAGGAGAATGAGGATATGTTATTGGCCATTTGGTTTTCAACCTTGCTTAGAGCGATTTTTTCTAGGCCTGCATGGACCATTTCTCTCAATACACTTAAACTTGATTCAACTTGTCACTCTAATGTGGTGTAGAATATTGATCTTGTTTTTTTCTCTCTCAATATTATTCCCCTGGCTACCTTATGTTTTTAGGGTATTCAATTTGAACTTTGAAATGGAACTCTGATACATTCATATATTTGATCAGGAGAAAGCATAAAACGATGAAGCTTCATATTCATATAGCCTATCGAACAGCTAAAAAAGATAGTTGACTGTCCTTATTAAAAAAGTAATAGGTTTAAGCTATGAATCCAATGAGAGAGAGAATATTTTCTGTCTGGAAATGTTTGCTCTGCTTTGGTGTGGAATTCTCCATTCTGTCTGGCCTACTCTTGCGTTTTGTATCACATATTTATTGAAATAGGCTATAGCAAATTGGAATAGGCAATTTACTCAGAAAGTCACTTGTGTGCTGCCATAATGTGCATTGCGAGACTCCGTTCTTCACCGTGTGGCGCCAGTAATGTTCAAATAGGCTAAACCAGAGATGGGCAACTGGTGGCCCGCGGGCGAGATCAACCCCCCCAACAATTTGAATGTATGTATATACAGTGGGGAGAATAAGTATTTGATACACTGCCGATTTTGCAGGTTTTCCTACTTACAAAGCATGTAGAGGTCTGTAATTTGTATCATAGGCACACTTCAACTGTGAGAGACGGAATCTAAAATCCAGAAAATCACATTGTATGATTTTTAAGTAATTAATTTGCATTTTATTGCATGACATAAGTATTATATGCATATTCTAGTTTCTGGGGTTGAGAAATAGGCAGTTTCAAATTGGTAATTTTTTTGCCAAAAATGAAAATACTGCCCCATACACGCAAAAAGGTTAACAAGAAATTTATGGAATGGTTGAAAAAATGAATTTCAATGACTCCTTCCTAAGTGTATGTAAACTTCTGACTTCAACTGTTTATGGACATGGCGCTTTTTGATGGTAAGTTTGCAAACATTGATTGAGGTAAGTGTAATTGAGTCATGGGTATCATTATGGTAAGTGTCCCCGTCGACATGGAAATTCCACATCCATGCTACACAGTGGGAACCATACATGCGGACATCATCCGTTCACCTACTCTGCGTCTCACATAGACACAGCGGTTGAAACTAAAAATCTCAAATTTGCACTATTTTTATGTTTGGAAATATTAGTATTAATTTTGAAACGTCTCTGTTCCTATGCATGCCTATCCTCCATTTAAAGGGATATCAACCAGATTCCTTTTTCTATGGCTTCCCTAAGGTGTCCACAGTCTTTAGACATAGTTTCAGGCTTTTATTTTGAAAAATGAGCGTGAAAGATCACATTGCGTAAGTGGATAGGTGGGGGCTCTCAGAGTGAGTTTTGCGCTACAGAGTAAAGCGGCCATTGTTTCTCCTGGTGTTATTGGAAAACCTACACACCCGGTTGATATATTATCGAATATATATTCTAAAAACAACCTGAAGATTGATTATAAAAAACGTTTGACATGTTTCTGTGGATATTATGGATATTATTTGGAATTTTCGTCTGCGTTGTGGTGACCGCTCTTTCCTGTGGATTTCTGAACATAAAGCGACAAACAAACGTCGGTATTTTGGATATAAAAATAATCTTTATGGAACAAAAGGAACATTTGTTGTGTAACTGGGAGTCTCGTGAGTGAAAACATCCGAAGATCGATTAAACGATCGATTAAATGGTACACGATTAATTTGATTGCTTTTCTGATTTTCGTGACCTACTTAATGCATAATGATTTGTTGTGCTATCAATACACTTACACAAACGCTTGGATTGCTTTCGCTGTAGAGCATAATTTCAAAATCTGAGACGACAGGCTAAACTGTGTTTTGCAATATTGCACTTGTGATTTCATGAATATTAATATTTGTTAGCAATATTATTTGACTGTGGCTCTATGATATTCAGAGGTTGCTGACGAAAATGATCCCGCTAACTGGATGGGTAGCGTCAAGAAGTTAAATTGTTTTGGCAAGTCGGTTAGAACATTACTTTGTGCATGACACAATACATTTTTCAAAAATAGTTTACAGACAGATTATTTCACCCACAATTCCAGTGGGTCAGAAGTTTACATTCACTAAGTTGACTGTCCCTTTAAACAGCTTGGAAAATTCCAGAAAATTATGTAATGGCTTTAACTTCTTGGTGACAGGGGGCAGTATTTTCACGTCCGGATGAAATGTATGCCCAAATTCAACTGCCTACTACTCATCCCCAGAAGATAAGATATGCATACTATCTTGCTTGTTTGTAGGTGACAAAATACTTATTTTCCACCATAATTTGCGAATAAATTCATTAAAAATCCTACAATGTGATTTTCTGGATTTTTTTTCTCTAATTTTGTCGGTCATAGTTGAAGTGTATCTATGATGAAAATTACAGGCCTCTCTCATCTTTTTAAGTGGGAGAACTTGCACAATTGGTGGCTGATTAAATACTTTTTTGCCCCACTGTATTTCAAGGCATACCTTCAAACTCAGTGCATCTTTGCTTGACATCAGGGGGAAATCAAAAGAAATCAACCAAGACCTCAGAGAAAAATTGTAGACCTCCACAAGTCTGGTTCATCCTTGGGAGCAATTTCCAAACGCCTGAAGGTACCATGTTCATCTGTACAAACAATAGTACACAAGTATAAACACCATGGGACCACGCAGCCATCATACCGTTCAGGAAGGAGACGTGTTCTGTCTCCTAGAGATGAACGTACTTTGGTGCAAAAACTGCAAATCAATCCCAGAACAACAGTAAAGGACTTTGTGAAGATGCTGGAGGAAACAGGTACGAAAGTATCTATAGCCACAGTAAAACGAGTCCTATATCGACATAACCAGAAAGGCCGCTCAGCAAGGAAGAAGCATCTGCTCCAAAAACCGCCATAAAAAGCCAGACAACGGTTTGCAAATGTCCTCTGGTTTGAATAAACAAAAATATACCTGTTTGGCCATAATGACCTTCGTTATTTTTGGAGGAAAAGGAGGAGGCTTGCAAGCCGATGAACACCATCCCAACCATGAAGCACAGGGTGGCAGCATCATGTTGTGGGGGTGCTTTGCTGCAGGAGGGTCTGGTGCACTTCACAAAATAGATGGCATCATGAAGCAACATCTCAAGACATCAGTCAGAAAGTTAAAGCTTGGTCGCAAATGGGTCTTCCAAATGGACAATGACCCAAAGCATACTTCCAAAGTTGTGGCAAAATAGCTTAAGGACAACAAAGTCAACATTGGAGTGGCCATCACAAAGACGTGACCTCAATCCTGTAGAACATTTGTGGGCAGAACTGAAAAAGTGTGTGCGAGCAAGGAGGCCTACAAACCTAACTCAGTTACAACAGCTCTGTCAGGAGGAATGGGCCAAAATTCACCCAACTTATTGTGGGAAGCTTGTGGAAGGCTACCCGAAACGTTTGACCCAAGTTAAACAATTTAAAGGCAATGCTACCAAATACTAATTGAGTATATGTAAACTTCTGACCCACTGGGAATGTGATAAAATAAATCATTCTCTCTACTATTATTCTGACATTTCACATTCTTAAAATAAAGTGTTGATCCTAACTGTCCTAAAACAGGAAATTTTTACTAGGATTAAATGTCAGGAATTGTGAAAAACTGAGTTTAAATGTATTTGGCTAAAGTGTATGTAAACTTCCGACTTCAACTGTAACTGTACCATACTATTTGCACTGTTAAGCATACTATAGCTGCAACTGTGTAAACCTTTAACTGTCATAATATTCCACCCACTAGCCCCCCCCCCTTATCTAGGAGGTCTGTTGTCACTAAGACCATCAAACTATCTCCGTGACTCTTGACGCACCTTTGCATCCTAAGGCAAACCTTTGGCAGCCAATAGGCGCAGGCTAGAAGGAAATGTGGGCAGTCCCGTGACAACATAATTCAATATTGATAATATGAATATAAATAATAACAGCACAATATTACAGATTCATGCTCATACTAAGAAAGTCATATAGGCTATACGCATGGCAGCCCAGCCTGCTCAGTTCACTGGATCTAATTGTTTGAAAGAAGGAGAAAACATGAAGGAAAAAATACCTTCTGGAAACATCGCAATACCAGGTCTTTATGTCCATTACATGCATGCTCCCTATAGGCAGAGAGACATATTTCATGTAGCTCTATTATATCCAATTATATTCTGGCAAAAAGGAAGAAAAAGGAGCATACATGTTAATAGCCGATAATGACTGTCCGTAAAACTTTGTCTTACATACGTTCAACTTACAGTCGACTCTGACGATAGCAAAGATGGCAGTACTGACAATCTAGAGCGAGTAAACCTGTAAAACCAACCTTCCCCACCCCCAGACATTTTTGTTTTTATTTAAGGGTCGTTGCTCTTTCACTTCGGCTGTTTTACACATACAGTAGGCCTATATAATTAGGATTGAGAATATAAGGGTAGCGTATATAGTTCATGTAAAAATGTAATATACAGTGCATTCAGAAAGTATTCAGACCCCTTCCCTTTTCCACATTTTGTTACATACAGCCTTATTCTAAAATTGATTGAATTCTATTTTTTACTCATCACACCATAATGACAAAACTAAAACAGCTTTTTAGACATTTTAGAAAATGTACATAAGTATTCAGACCCTTTGCTATGAGACTTATAATTGAGCTCAGGTGCATTCTATTTCAATTTTATTTAACCTTTATTTAACTAGGCAAGTCAGTTAAGAACAAATTCTTATTTTCAATGACAGCCTAGGAACAGTGGATTAACTGCCTGTTCATGGGCAGAACAACAGATTTGTACCTTGTCAGCTCAGGGATTGGAACTTGCAACCTTTCGGCTGGTAGTCCAATGCTCTAACCACTATGCTACCCTGCCGCCCTTGATCTTGCTTGTTGTGAATCCAGCCAACATGTCAGCTTTTCAGCGAAAGCATAAGAAGCTATTACCTGATGATAGCACAACAGTAAACAAAGAGGGTAGCATATTTCAACCCTGCAGGTGCTACACAAAACGCAGAAATAAAATATAAAACATGTTACCTTTGAAGAGCTTCTTTTTGTTGTTCCATAAACATCACAATTGGTCCTTTTGTTCGATTAATTCCATCCATATATATCCAAAATGTCAATTTATTTGGCCCGTTTGATCCAGAAAAAAACAGCTTCCAAAATGTGCAACATCACTACAAAATATTTCAATAGTTGCCTGTAAACTTTGCCAAAACATTTCAAACTACTTTTGTAATACAACTTTAGCCATTTTTAAACGTTAACAATCAATCACATTGAAGATGGGTCTATCTGTGTTCAATACAGGAAGACAACAAACCAAGCTACTTTTCAAGTCTTGCGCAACTCTCAACAGTGTTACGCAGTTCCTAGATGGCCGTACTTCTTCATTGCACAAATGAATAACCTCAACCAAATTCCAAAGACTGGTGACATCCAGTGGAAGCGGTAGGGACTGAAAACAAGTTCCTAAGTAATATCGTTTTCCAATGAGAACTCACTGAACAGACAGAGACCTCAAAAACAAAAAATTCTGAACGGTTAGTCCTCTGGGTTTTGCCTGCTACATAAGTTCTGTTATACTCACAGTCATGATTCAAACAGTTTTAGAAACTGCAGAGTGTTTTCTATCCAAATCTACTAATACTATGCATATCTTATATTTTTGGAATGAGTAGCAGGAAGTTGAAATTGGGCATGCTATTTATCCAAAAGTGAAAATGCTGCCCCCTATACCTTAAGAAGGTATGTACGTTTCATCTTCAATGCCCTTGCTGATGGAAGGAGGTTTTCACTCAAAATCTCACGATACATGGCCCCATTCATTCTTTCCTTTACACGGATCAGTCGTACTGGTCCCTTTGCAGAAAAAACAGCCCCAAAGCATGATGTTTCCACCCCCATGCTTCACAGTAGGTATGGTGTTCTTTGGATGCAACTCAGCATTCTTTGTCCTCCAAACACGACGAGTTGAGTTTTTACCAAAAGTTCTATTTTGGTTTCATCTGACCATATGACATTCTCCCAATCTTCTTCTGGATCATTCAAATGCTCTCTAGCAAACTTCAGACGGGCCTGGCCATGTACTGGCTTAAGCAGGGGGACACGTCTGGCACTGCAGGATTTGAGTCCCTGGCGGCGTAGTGTGTTACTGATGGTAGGCTTTGTTACTTTGGTCCCAGCTCTCTGCATGTCATTCACTAGGTCCCCCCGTGTGGTTCTGGGATTTTTGCTCACCGTTCTTGTGATCATTTTGACCCCATGGGGTGAGATCTTGCGTGGAGCCCCAGATCGAGGGAGATTATCAGTGGTCTTGTATGTCTTCCATTTCCTAATAATTGCTTCCACAGTTGATTTCTTCAAACCAAGCTGCTTACCTATTGCAGATTCAGTCTTCCCAGATCTACAATTTTGTTTCTGGTGTCCTTTGACAGCTCTTTGGTCTTGGCCATAGTGGAGTTTGGAGTGTGACTGTTTGAGGTTGTAGACAGGTGTGTTTTATACTGATAACAAGTTCAAATATGTGCCATTAATACAGGTAATGAGTGGAGGACAGAGGAGCCTCTTAAAGAAGAAGTTACATGTCTGTGAGAGCCAGAAATCTTGCTTGTTTGTAGGTGACCAAATACTTATTTTCCACCATAATTTGCAAATAAATTCATAAAAATCCTACAATGTGATTTTCTGGATTTTTTTCTCATTTTGTCTGTCATAGTTGAAGTGTACCTATGATGAAAATTACAGGCCTTCTTTTTAAGTGGGAGAACTTGCACAATTGGTGGCTGACTAAATACTTTTTTTGCTCCACTGTATATCTGTGATGATTTAGTTTATTTAGTAAATAAATAATTAAGATTCATTATAGAAACTAGGGTTCGTTAAGATATCCAAAGGTTGCAATGTTCAGTAATGAGAACTGATGAGCCAATAATAACACATTAATGAAAATGACTAATCGATCAGATATTAAAATATCTGAAGAGTTATATTCGGAAAATTATAACTCCGTAAATCTCAACATTTTCCATGGTGCCCGACTTCCTAGTTAATTCATATTTACATGATTAGTTTAATCACGTAATAATTAAACCTAGAGAACTGATTTGATATAAATAAGTTCAAATTTAATGATAGTCCAGACACGACACAGGTAATAATTAACATCACTAGGGTAGGGGCACTATTTTCACATCTGGATGAAAAGCATGCCCAAAGTAAACTGCCTGCTACTCAGGCCCAGAAGCTAGGATATGCATATATAGATTTGGATAGAAAACTCTCTAAAGATTCCAGAACTGTTAAAATAAGGTCTGAGTATAACAGAACTGATTTGGCTGGCAAAAACCTGAGAAAATGTACAGTGTGTGTAAATGTAGATGAGTAGAGAGGTAGGCAATAAATATGCCCTAGAGGTGAAAATAATTAAAATTTAGCATTAATACTGGAGTGATATATGTGCAGACAATGTTATGCAAGTAGAGATAATTGGTGAAAAAGAGAAGAGGGTAATAATAATATTTGTAATAGTAATAATATTGGGATATTATATAATAATAATAATATTGAGATGAGGTAGTCGGGTGTGCTATTTATAGATTGGCTGTGTACTGGTACAGTAAGCTAATCTGACAGCTGATGCTTAAAGTTAGGGAGGGAGATACAAGACTCTTCTGAGATTTTTTGCAATTTGTTCCAGTCATTGGCAGCAGAGAACTGGAAGGAAAGGCAGCCAATAGAGGTGTTGGCTTTGGGGGTGACCAGTGAAATATACCTGCTGGAGCACGTGCTATGGGTGGGTGTTGCTATGGTGACCAGTGAGCTGAGATAAGGCAGAGCTTAACCTAGCAAAGACTTACAGATGACCTGGAGACAGTGGGTTTGGCGACGGATATGTAGTGAGGGCTAGCAAACGAAAGCATAGAGGTCGCAGTCGCGGGTAGTATATGGGGGCTTCGGTGACAAAACGAATGGCACTGTGATAGACGACATCCAGTTTGCTGAGTAGAGTGTTGGGGGCTATTTTTTAAATGACATGGCCAAAGTCAAGGATCGGTAGGATAGTCCGTTTTACAAGGATATGTTTGGCAGCATGAGTGAAGGAGGCTTTTTTTCGAAATAGGAAGCCGATTCTCGATTTCATTTTGGATTGGAGATGCTTAATGTGAGTCTGGAAGGAGAGTTTACAGTCTAACCAGACACCTAGGTATTTGTAGTTGTCCACATATTCTAGGTCAGAACCGTCCAGAGTAGTGATGCTAGTCGGGCGGGCGGGTGCGGGCAGCAATCGGTTGAAGAGCATGCAATTAATTTGACTAGCATTTAAAAGCAGTTGGAGGCCACAGAAGGAGTGTTGTAAGGCGTTGAAGCACATTTGGAGGGTTGTTAGCACAGTGTCAAAAGAAGGGCCAGATGTATACAGAATGGTGTCGTCTGCGTAGAGGTGGATCAGAGAATCACCAGCAGCAAGAGCAACATCATTGATATATACAAAGAAACGAGTCGGCCCGAGATTTGAACCCTGTGTCACCCCCATAGAGACTGCCAGAGGTCCTCCGATTTGACACACTGAACTCTATCTCTATCTCTATGGGGCGGCAGGTTAGCCTAGTGGTTAGAGCAGTGGACTAGTAACCGGAAGGTTGCAAGCTCAAACCCCGAGCTGACAAGGTACAAATCTGTCGTTCTGCCCTGAACAGGCAGTTAACCCACTGTTCCTAGGCCGTCATTGAAAATAAGAATTTGTTCTTAACTGACTTGCCTAGTTAAATAAAAAAAATAAAAAAATAAAAAATCTGAGAAGTAGTTGGTGAACCAGGCAAGGCAGTCATTCGAGAAGCCAAGGCTATTGAGTCTGCCGATAAGAAATGCAGAAAGTTGCTGCAGAGGGTGCTGAGGTGCTGTCCAGGGTAGCCAGGTGGAAAGCATGGCCAGAAAAAACAAAATAAATGCTTATTGAAATTCTTGATAATCGTAGATTTATCGGTGGTGGCAGTGTTTCCTATCCTCAGTGCAATGGGAGGAGGTGGTCTTATTCTCCATGGACTTTACAGGGAATTAGTGCTACAGGAAGCACATTTCTGTTTGAAAAAGCTAGCCTTAGCTTTCCTAACTGACTGAGTATATTGGTTCCTGACTTCCCTGAAGAGTTGCATATCGCCGGGGCTACGCCGCAGGATGTTTATGTGCTGGTCAAGGGCAGTCAAGTCTGGGGTGAACCAAGGGCTATATCAGTTCTTAGTTTGTTCTAACCGACCTGCCCCATTCCATTTGGAATGGGGCATGGATGGAGAGGAAAGCCCTTTTGAAGAGCAACCAGGCATCCTCTACTGATGGGATGATGTCAATATCCTTCCAGGATAACCGGGCCAGGTCGGTTAGAAAGGCCTAGAAAGGCTGAAGTGTTTTAGGGAGCGTTTGACATTGCATGCAGGCAATGAGGCAGTGATTGCTGAGATCCTGGTTGAAGACAGCAGAGGTGTATTTAGAGGGCAAGTTGGTCAGGATGATATCTAAGAGGGTTACGGATTTAGGGTTGTACCTGCTAGGTTCCTTGATAAGTTGTGTGAGATGGAGGGCATCTAGCTTAGATTGTAGGACAGCGGGGTGTTAAGCATATCCCAGTTTAGGTCACCTAACAGTAAGAACTCTGAAGATAGATGGGGGGTGATCAATTCACATATGGTATTCAGGGCACAGCTGGGGGCTGAAGGGGGTCGATAATAACCGGTAACAGTGAGAGACTTGTTACCGGTTAACGAGAAGCTATAATTATTTGGGCATAACTCTGCAGGCTATCTCTGCAGTAGATTGCAACTCCGCCCCCTTTGGCAGTTCTATCTTGTTGGACAATGTTATAGTTAGGGATGGAAATGTCAGGATTTTTGGTGGCCTTCCTAAGCCAGGATTCAGACACGGCTAGGACATCTGGGTTGGAGGAGTTTGCTAAAGCAGTGAATATAGCAAACTTAGGGAGGAGGCTTCTAACGTTGAAACCAATGCTTTTAAGGTTACAGAAGTCAAGAAATGAGTGCACCTGGGGAATGGGAGTGATGCTGGATGCTGCAGGTCCTAGGTTAACCTCTACGTCACCAGAGGAACAGAGGAAGAGTAGGATAAGAGTATGGCTAAAGGTTAAAATAACTGGTTGTCTAGTGCATTCAGAACAGAGAGTAAAGGGGGCAGGTTTCTGGGCACGGAAGGATAGATTCAAGGCATAATGTACAGACAAGGGTATGGTTGGATGTGAGTACAGTGGAGGTAAGCCTGGGCATTGAGTGACGGAGATGTTTTGTCTCTTGCCAGGTGCGATCACCGCATGTGTGTGTGTGTGTGTGTGGGGGGGTGGAACAACAGATCTAGCTAAGGCAAACTGAGCAGGGCTGGAGGCTCCACAGTAAAATAAGACAAAAATTCCTAACCAAAACAGCAATAGACAATGCATATTGACATTAAGGGGAGGCATGTGTAGCCGAGTAATCATAGGGTCCAGTGAGTAGCTCGGCAAGCTGGAGGCACGGAGATTCAGACATCTAGCATGCCGGGCTAGCATCAGGCTAGCAGATGGGCCTCAGGGGATGTCAACAGGGAGCCTGTTGAAACCCCTCAGACGGTTTCGTCGGCAGACCAGTCGTGATGGACCGGCAGGGCTCCGTGTCGGCAGCAAAGGGTCCAGGCCAATTGGCAAAAGAGGTAATTGAAGCCCAGGAATTACTTGATAGATCTCTTCGGCTAGCCAGGAGATGGGCCTAGATTCAAGGCTAGCTCCAGGGTAACTGGTGTGAGCTTCGGGACAGAGATCGTTAGCCAGGAGTAGCCACTCGGATAGCAGCTAGCTATCTAACTGCGATGGTCCAGAGTAAAGGTTCACAGCTTGCGGTAGGAATCCGGAGATGTGGTGGAGAAAAGCAGTCCGATATGCTCTTGGTTCATATCGCTGTGCAGGCTGGCAGATGTTGAAGTTAACGGTGATGGCCGCTATCAGTGGCTAACTGACTTCTAGATAGTAGCTAGTTAGCTGGCTAGCTTCTGTTAGGGGTTCGAATTCTATAGTATAGAAAATAGCAGATCCATTCCACATTGGGTGAGGTGGGTTGCAGGAGAGCATGTTCAGTCCATAGATGGAAAAATGAGAATTTAAATATTAAAAATATATACAAAATATATACGAAGAAAGAAACATATATACAAGGGTCAAGACAATCAAAACATCCCACTGCTATGCAGTCTTGGAAAAGATGTCCCGACATCATTCTCAGTGTGCTTTTCTAGGCCATAAAACACTTAATCAAACAAGTGGATATCGAAAGTCTGGAGACAGACATACAGTGCCTTGCGAAAGTATTCGGCCCCTTGAACTTTGCGACCTTTGCCACATTTCAGGCTTCAAACATAAAGATATAAAACTGTATTTTTGTGAAGAATCAACAACAAGTGGGACACAATCATGAAGTGGAATGACATTTATTGGATATTTCAAACTTTTTAACAAATCAAAAACTGAAAAATTGGGCGTGCAAAATTAATCAGCCCCTTTACTTTCAGTGCAGCAAACTCTCTCCAGAAGTTCAGTGAGGATCTCTGAATGATCCAATGTTGACCTAAATGACTAATGATGATAAATACAATCCACCTGTGTGTAATCACATCTCCGTATAAATGCACCTGCACTGTGATAGTCTCAGAGGACCGTTAAAAGCGCAGAGAGCATCATGAAGAACAAGGAACACCAGGCAGGTCCGAGATACTGTTGTGAAGAAGTTTAAAGCTGGATTTGGATACAAAGAATTCCCAAGCTTTAAACATCCCAAGTAGCACTGTGCAAGCGATAATATTGAAATGGAAGGAGTATCAGACCACTGCAAATCTACCAAGACCTGGCCGTCCCTCTAAACTTTCAGCTCATACAAGGAGAAGACTGATCAGAGATGCAGCCAAGAGGCCCATGATCACTCTGGATGAACTGCAGAGATCTACAGCTGAGGTGGGAGACTCTGTCCATAGGACAACAATCAGTCGTATATTGCACAAATCTGGCCTTTATGGAAGAGTGGCAGAAGAAAGCCATTTCTTAAAGATATCCATAAAAAGTGTCGTTTAAAGTTTGCCACAAGCCACCTGGGAGACACACCAAACATGTGGAAGAAGGTGCTCTGGTCAGATGAAACCAAAATTGAACTTTTTGGCAACAATGCAAAACGTTATGTTTGGCGTAAAAGCAACACAGCTCATCACCCTGAACACACCATCCCCACTGTCAAACATGGTGGTGGCAGCATCATGGTTTGGGCCTGCTTTTCTTCAGCAGGGACAGGGAAGATGGTTAAAATTGATGGGAAGATGGATGGAGCCAAATACAGGACCATTCTGGAAGAAAACCTGATGGAATCTGCAAAAGACCTGAGACTGGGACGGAGATTTGTCTTCCAACAAGACAATGATCCAAAACATAAAGCAAAATCTACAATGGAATGGTTCAAAAATAAACATATCCAGGTGTTAGAATGGCCAAGTCAAAGTCAGACCTGAATCAATCGAGAATCTGTGGAAAGAACTGAAAACTGCTGTTCACAAATGCTCTCATCCAACCTCACTGAGCTCGAGCTGTTTTGCAAGGAGGAATGGGAAAAAATGTCAGTCTCTCGATGTGCGAAACTGATAGAGACATACCCCAAGCGACTTACAGCTGTAATCGCAGCAAAAGGTGGCGCTACAAAGTATTAACTTAAGGGGCTGAATAATTTTGCACGCCCAATTTTTCAGTTTTTGATTTGTTAAAAAAAGTTCGAAATATCCAATAATTGTCGTTCCACTTCATGATTGTGTCCCACTTGTTGTTGATTCTTCCCAAAAAAATACAGTTTTATATCTTTATGTTTGAAGCCTGAAATGTGGCAAAAGGTTGCAAAGTTCAAGGGGCCGAATACTTTCGCAAGGCACTGTAACACATTGCGTGCGCCCATCAGTTCCAGGACTTTTCATTCCTAATAATTTGATATATCTATATATACACTGCTCAAAAATTAAGGAAACACTTAAACAACACAATGTAACTCCAAGTCAATTACACTTCTGTGAAATCAAACTGTCCACTTAGGAAGCAACACTGATTGACAAAATTTTTACATGCTGTTGTGCAAATGAAATAGACAACAGGTGGAAACTATAGGCAGTTAGCAAGACACCCCCAATAAGGAGTGGTTCTGCAGGTGGTGACCACAGACCACTTCTCAGTTCCTATGCTTCCTGGCTGATGTTTTGGTCACTTTTGAATGCTGGTGGTGCTTTCACTCTAGTGGTAGCATGAGACGGAGTCTACAACCCACACAAGTGGCTCAGGTAGTGTGCAGCTCATCCAGGATGGAGGATGGAGCCCTGCAAAAATGACCTCCAGCAGGCCACAAATGTGCATGTGTCTGCTCAAACGGTCAGAAACAGAATCCTTGAGGGTGGTATGAGGGCCCGACGTCCACAGGTGGGGTTGTGCTTACAGCCCAACACCGTGCAGGACGTTTGGCATTTGCCAGAGAACACCAAGATTGGCAAATTCGCCACTGGCGCCCTGTGCTCTTCACAGATGAAAGCAGGTTCACACTGAGCACATGTGATAGACGTGACAGAGTCTGGAGACGCCGTGGAGAACGTTCTGCTGCCTGCAACATCCTCCAGCATGACCGGTTTGGCGGTGGGTGTGGGGTGGCATTTCTTTGGGGGGCCGAACAGCCCTCCATGTGCTCGCCAGAGGTAGCCTGACTGCCATTAGGTAACGAGATGAGATCCTCAGACCCCTTGTGAGACCATATGCTGGTGCGGTTGGCCCTGGGTTCCTCCTAATGCAAGACAATGCTAGACCTCATGTGGCTGGAGTGTGTCAGCAGTTCCTGCATGAGGAAGGCATTGCTGCTATGGACTGGCCCGCCCGTTCCCCAGACCTGAATCCAATTGAGCACATCTGGGACATCCTGTCTCGCTCCATCCACCAACGCCACGTTGCACCACAGACTGTCCAGGGTTGGTGAATGCTTTACTCCAGGTCTGGGAGGAGATCCTCAGGAGACCATCCGCCATCTCATCAGGAGCATGCCCAGGCGTTGTAGGGAGGTCATACAGGCACGTGGAGGCCACACACACTACTGAGCCTCATTTTGACTTGTTTTAAGAACATTTCATCAAAGTTGGATCAGCCTGTAGTGTGGTTTTCCACTTTAATTTTGAGTGTGACTCCAAATCCAGACCTCCATGGGTTGATAAATTTGTTTTCCATTGATAATTTTTGTGTGATTTTGTTGTCAGCACATTCAACTTATAAAGAAAAAAAGAAATAATTTCATAAGAATAGTTCATTCATTCAGATCTAGGATGTGCTATTTTAGTGTTCCCTTTATTTTTTTGAGCAGTGTATATAGATATATATATATATACACAGTATCAAGAAAAATATGTGAACCCTTTGGAATTACCTGGATTTCTGCATAAACTTGACATAAAATTTGATCTAATGTTCATCTAAGTCACAACAATAGACAAGCACAGTGTGCTTAAACTAATAACACACAAATTGTTGTCTATATTGAATACATCATTTAAACATCCACAGTGTAGGTTGGAATAAGTATGTGAACCCCAAGGCTAATTGTTAGTCTTCGAAGAGTGGTGACGATGACCGCCGAGCTACAGCCAAACGGAAGGGAGCCACCTTCGGTGGTAGTCGCGACACAAATGTATTCTCAAAAGCTAATTGGAGTCAGGAGTCCACTAACCTGGAGTCGAATCAATGAGACGAGATTGAATATTTTGGTTAGAGCTTCCCTGCCCCATAAAAAACACTCACAACATTTGAGTTTGCTATTCACAAGAAGCATTGCCTGATGTGAACCATGCATCGAACAAAGAGATCTCATAAGACCTAATATTAAAAATTGTTGCTTTGCATAAAGCTGGAAAGGGTTACAAAAGTATTATTAAAGTCAGTCCGCTGTAAGACAAATTGTCTAGAAATGGAGAAATACCATCACTGTTGCTACTCTCCCTAAGAGTGGTCATCCTGCTCCCTCTAATTCTCTCTCTCTCCCTCTCCTCAGGAGGACCTGAGCCCTGGGACCATGCCTCAGGACTACCTGGCCTGATGACTCCTTGCTGTCCTCAGTCCACCTGGTCGTGCTGCTGCTCAGTTTCAACTGTTCTGCCTGCGGCTATGAACCTTGACCTGTTCACCGGACGTGCTACCTTGTCCCGGACCTGCTGTTTTCAACTCTCTCTCTCTACCGCACCTGCTGTCTAATTCTGAATGATCGGCTATGAAAAGCCAAAAGCCAACTGACATTTACTCCTGAGGTGCTGACCTGTTGCACCCTCTACAACCTCTGTGATTATTATTTTTTGACCGTGCTGGTCATCTATGAACATTTGAACATCTTGGCCATGTTCTGTTATAATCTCCACCCGGCACAGCCAGAAGAGGACTGGCCATTCCTCAGAGCCTGGTTCTTCTCTAGGTTTCTTCCTAGGTTCCCGCCTTCCTAGGAAGTTTTCCTAGCCACCGTGCTTCTACATCTGCATTTCTTGCTGTTTGGGGTTTTAGCCTGGGTTTCTGTGTAACACTTTGTGACATCGGTTGATGTAAAAAGGGCTTTATAAATACATTTGATTGATTGAACAGGACAACAACCCAAAGTAAATCAACAACAGAATGGATTGAACAGAGGAAAATACACCTTCTGGAGTGGCCCAGTCAGCCCTGACCTCAATGCGGTTGAGATGATGTGGCATGACCTCAAAGAGTGGTTCACCAGACATCCCAAGAATATTGTTGAACTGAAACAGTTTTGTAAAGAGGAATGGTCCAAAGTTCCTCCTGACCTTTGTGCATGTCTGATACGCAACTACAGAACCCTTTTGGATGTGGTTATTGCTGCCAAAGGAGGGTGACCCTGTTCATTAAATCCAAAGGTTCACATACTTTTTCCAACATGCACTTGTGAATGTTTATAAGGTGTGTTCAATAAAGACATGAAAACATATAATTGTTTGTGTGTTATTAGTACACACAGACTGGGTTTGTCTATTGTTGTGACTTAGATGAAGATCAGATCAAATGTTATGACCAATTTATGCAGAAATCCAGGTAATTTGAAAGGGTTCACATACTTTTTCTTCACACTGTATATTCATTGGAGAAATGTACTGCTCATTTGAAAGATTTAATTTCAGATTTCTTTTTTTCAAATTCATAAAAGGCCCTGACAAGTGATACTCCTGTTGATTTCCTAAAACAGCCATATCAGCATGCAGCCTCATATCATGAAAGCAGAGCTCATAGAGGCAATTATTTTATTCCCCTTTATTAAGTGAACTTCATATTATTATCACCATCTTCATCGTCATTATGTAAGTGTAATCACATAATAAATTGCCTCGGGTGTTTTGAAATCCATACAGCATGTTAAATGTACAACCAACGAATTAAATTAACGGACATGCTGGTTCATATATCGAAGTACAGAGAACAGGGATGTGATGTCAAATGATATGTGCAGTGTGTGTGATCAGTGGTTGTGGAAGCAGGCATGCCAGCAAGGCTAGGCAGGCACCATGTGATCTAGTGTAACGCACAAAGCCAATGTCTACAGTAATACCAGTGCATCTTGCCATTCACACAGAGGTTGGATGGTGACGCGGCTAATATCAGGGCATGTCTGACAAAGTCCAACACGTCGTAGAGAAAACCAACGCTAGCAATCCCAGATGGAGCTGTCTAACAGAAGTTTAATAACTCACTTATATGTTCTTTTAACAAAAAATTCCTGCACCCTAATCCTATCAATGTTGACAAGACAGAACAAACAGATCAGGGACCAGGCTACATATATATGGTAGTATATAGTAGACTAGACTGCACAGTGGTGTCGACCACAGCCTTGTTAACATGCATTAGCTCCTGGCGGCTACACTAACCACCAGCAGATGTGCAGGAGGGTGGCCAGCAATTGTGCGGGTTTTCTCCTACATCCAGCTGGGTTTAAAACCCACGCTAGACAGTCACC